>NC_043957.1:31247418-31384918 GCF_902148855.1 Sphaeramia orbicularis
TGATCAGACCCATATATAAAAATCTATTATTTGTTATTTGTTGGTTCTTTTAAGGATTTTAAACCATTTTTTTAACTTTATGTTTGAAAGCATATAGATTCAAACATAAAAAACTGTATTATCAAAAACCTTTATTATATTACAACAGATAATATCTTCCATCGGTGAAATTGTCATCCTATATACCAGTACTAATATTTGCCATCATCAGCAAATATAGTCTTATACTTACGTCCAGTTGATCAATTTTTCCATCCCTACTATAAACCCAGTATTGTGGTGCTACAATAAATCAGGTTTTCCAGATCTAAGGGAACATGCTTGCTTTTTAAAATAATGTAATATAATTTTTACTTTTTAAAAATGAAAATGGTACAAAAAATTTTGACTCCCTGAGCAGTTTTTTTTTTTTTTTTTTTTTTTTTGTCTTTCACCTTCTCCTTTTATTTACAATGTTACAATGCAGTCACATCATATAGTGTGCTATCAACATGTGTCTATACTCATCAAATTCTCTTTCTTTTCTTCAGAGATGGTAGCGAGCCAGGAGCAGATGAACTTGGCTCAGCTGCCTCTAGAGCAGAGGACTACTGTGCCCATCATCTTCTGAAACTCATGAAGTGCAAGAGGGACAACTTTCCCAACATCCTGGCATGCAAGCATGAGAGACATGACTGGGACTACTGTCAACACCAAGAGTAAGTGTTTATAGTTGAATCTACTACTGAATCTGACAGATATTCTTCTAAACAGTTTAAAGGTTTCCATCAATGTTGGCCTGAATGAAAAGCTTTTTTTTTTTTTACTTTATTTACCTGGGCTGAGTTCCCTAAAAATGTAATAGTGTAAAAATTTGCAGCCTTCTGAAATTTGATAAACTGTATATAAACACAATAAACTAACTGTGCAACTCTTTCTCCAGTTATGTGATGCGTATGAAGGAGTACGAGAGGAGAGGAGGCTCCAACTGAGGAAGAAGAGAATCGAGGCTCAGGCTGAAGCTGCGTGATCAGTGTAATATCGCAGTTGTTCGTCTCTGTATATACCTGCTGCTGTTCACATTAAACAATCTGTTTGAGCTCTACAACCCTGAGTATGTTTAGTGTCAGTTCTAACAATGCTTTATATTCAATTAACTAAAATGGTCAATACAGTTTATTATTAATTTAATGAATGAATGTGCAGTTTCCTGACCAAATAATCACTTAAAATAACAGGAGGAGCCTAGATTACCATTGTCTGTAGTTTAGGGGGCAACACCCTGTGGTCATATAAACACTACATTTATTTGAAAGTTAACCATTATTAACCAAAGCTTGTGCATTTTGGTTGTTTTGTTTTCATGCACTTGGTCAACACTGTTGCAATGAAAAGGTGATACATGCATCTCAACCTTCATCATTCCTGTAGAATATACTGTCAAGCTACCCATTGATACTACAGCATTAATGTAGTGACAGAGTTCTGACAGATTTCAAATACACACATCATCCCTGTTGTACATGTGTATGACTCACACCTATAATACAAAACTGAACAGGGCAACGCAAGTGTGGTTTACCTTTTATTAATAAATTACTTCAGACATCAACAAAATGAAAAGTTGTCATGGTGTCAAATTTAGACTTATGGTTTGGAAAACTTAACAGTTTAAGACTTGCTGAAAGTTACTTAAGCAGATGCAGTCTACGACAAACCACAGCTCTTATGTAAAGCATGTTATTCACTGGTGGACTGATCTGGGAGCTGAAAAGCACAAATCAACCAATCAGCATGAGTTTGTTTGAGGACAATAAAAAAACCAGTACAGGGGTGTTGTGTTGAGCATTGTTCCTTTGCAGGATGGACACAGACAACTTTTTTTGTAGTGAAAAGGGAGTTAGGATCTTACAGTCAGTCTAACAGGCTCCAGTGTAGATTTGAGGACATGAAAACGGAAAGAACGCCGTTTTATGTTCAGGGACATAAGTTAGGGAACGGGGTGGACTTCTACATTCAGGGGAGGAAGCAGGGAAGAAGCTCAGCAGTCCTCTACAGGACAAAGGGGAGGATGGGGGAGCGGAGGGGAGGGTAGTCGCGGAACTCCTTCAGGTAGCTGCGATGCTTCCCCTTGGCCCACACAGTCATCTGGATGAAGCCCACCAGAGTGAAGAAGGCCACCGGCAGGCATTGGGTCATCAGGGTGAAGCCGAGCCAAGAGCCCAACTGCAAAAGGAAGAGGAGGTTACATGCAGGCTGACACCAGCAGAGGGCAGTAGCACCAGGATGAACGTCAACACATGGGAAAATGAATGAATATGAGGGACAGCTAAGCCACGGCTCACACTGCCAGCCTTAGGGCTCGTGTCTGACTTATTATGGGCAACTGTGACTCAGGTGGTGGAGCGGGTCGTCTAATGACCAAAAGGTCGGCGGTTCGAATCCTGGCTCCAACTGTCCACATGTAGAAGTGTGCAAGACACTGAACCCTAAATTGCTCCCAGCAGGGCCTGGCAGCAACCGCCTACTGGTGTATGAGTGTGTGTGTGAATGGGTGAATGTGAGGAATTGTAAAGCACTTTGGGCACCATTAAGGAGTAGTAAATGCGCTATATAAGTTCAGTCCATTTACCATTTATTACTTGGATCATTAATTTTTATTTGTTTCGAGCAGAAGAAAAAACAAAACTTTTATGTGTACAACGAACTAATTGCAGAGCAAATACATTAATAAATAGAGGTGATCAAGACAATATAGCAATTGCCATGTGCACTAGTAATAACAAAAACATAAACTCAATACGTATTGCTCAAAAAGGAGTGGGAAGAAAAAAACCTATTATATCCCACCCCACCTCTCATTTATACAACATAACACATTACTTTTGCTTCCTTAATGATAAAGTTACTGTCCATTTTTTTGTTTGACTGGTCACATTATTGTTAAATGTGCCCAGTACCAGACTCCAAAGTCCTGAATGAAACGCATCCACAAAACTAGAAGTCCTCAAAGGGTTTCCTTCACTAAATGTATGAATACTCATAGTAAAAATACTCAACTACAGCTAAAAGTTAGTTTACTTGTAAGCTAAAATAGGCATAATCAATCAAGTATAAATAATCAAATATTATTCATATTCATTGTGCAATAAATACATTGTGCTTAGATATTTATCTGATGTTTGGGTCCATTTTACGGCTTTATTCATATGTATGTTACAATGTGATTTAATGTCAGTGGCTCCCCCCAGTGCAGAGTTGTGACAAGTCGCACATATTCTGATCTGACTGTTCAGACTGGGGTTACAGTGAAAAGAATCACATCGGGAAGTGTTCCAGATCAGAATTAAACAGACCAGATTGCATGCTTTGTTTTGTTAAGTTCTTTGAAATGTAATATTTTACTGATTACTTAGAAATGTAATAACTACCCATTTGAGAGGAATATAACTTTATGGATTAAAATTTATTTTTTAAACTCTACAATGAAGGTGTAAAGTCCCAAAAATATACATTTAAACCACACTGTGCTGATGTGTTTTTTGTGATTATCGAGTGAATACACTAAAGTTCCAGCACTGTTCTTATTCAGTGACTGTGCAAACCACTTTACCAGAATAAAGAATATAACCCCTTTGTAATCACCAATACTTCAATTAGTAATTATGTTTTAATCACAGATTTTTTACCAACTGCAAGTGATGACAATTTTATTTACTGTGTCATTTATTTTGTCATAATGCAGTTACATGTCACTATTACTTCTATTATTACTTTACCTCGTAGGTGTAGTTGGGGCAGGAGACCAGCATGAAGATCCAGGTGAAGGGGTTTTTAGTTGGTAGGGAATCTTCCTGGTCTTAGAACCTGGATGAAAGAGACAAGAAAATATATTTTGTATGTACAGATATGTTTACACATAATGTACCTAAGTCATCTTACTAAGAAATGTGCTGTAAATTAACTTAAAACCATTCAAAGATATTTAAGTGACAGTGTTCTGTTTGTCATGACCTCAAATGCAGCTTTCAACACTGTGGGCTGATAAATCACATTTTCATCTCATATGGACATGCTAATGAAAAATTGCAAAAGATGGCCTGAATAACAGCACAAATGTGTTTGCATGCAAATATTTACTAATCAGGTAAGTTCTTGGACACATAGTGTTTGTATTTACACCGTTTGGCCAATCAGATGCAGTTTACTTAGCACAACTCATATTAGCATTGCAATGCTAATAATTGGATTGGACTTATATAGTACTTTTTCAAGGCACCCAAAGCTCTTTACATTATTGCTCCATTATTCATTCATTCACTGGTGGTGGTAAACTACATCTGTAGTCACAGGTGCCCTGGGCCAGGCTGATGGAAGCGTGGCTACCAATCCACGCCAAACAGCCCTCTGACCACCACCAAACATTCATACACATTCATACACTAGTGTGAGTGACAGTGGAGGCAAGGTGGGTAAAGCCAAGGACAAAAGTGCACATGATTTCAACAAACAACACAAATTAAACACTAAGGCCCAATCCCAATTCACCCCTTGGCCCTTGCACTTGGCACTACCCCTTGAAACAGACTTACAAGGAGTAGGGGTTGAAACATTCCCCTATGAAATGAGACAACATTTTGAGACTTGTTATGTCATCAGTAGTCATCGATGCTGCTATAAATAGATGCAACAACTTTGTTTCAGAAAGAATTCTCCATGCCGTCAGTAGCTGTAACCGTCTCTGTTGCACAGGCTTTGGTCATCTTTTTGTGGCTATCAGCTATAAACTGCAGAAATGCGATCTATAACACATTGAAACGGCACTAAACAGTCGATCAAATGATTAAGTTGTTTCGAAGAAAATCTGCGCATTTATGTTTCTTTCATCAAACTGATGCACTTTTTAACTGTGTTTACCTCCACTTTGCCGATGATTCGAACAGATTCACAGGAGATTTCTCATACATCTCCATTGTAATGTGGTCCTGACAAATCTCTGTTTCGAGGGCCACAGAGCCCCCTCCCCCCGACTCATCAAAATCAGGACGCCCCTACCCCTTCATGTGAAAGTGCAAAATGGAGGGGTAGGGGTAAGGGGGAGGGCCAAGAGGTGAAATGGGATTTAGCCTATATTTAATATCGTTTCATGGATTTTAGAATTTGACAGAAAACAGGCAGTGTCCTAAAAAGGTGAAGAAGTAACACAATAATATTTGTCCTAGTTGCATGTCATCAAGAAATGCCTCATGTCTTGGTATTTTACTGTAGCTTAATCTGTACACTCTTGCTTAGATGTGAAATGCAGATGTAGAGGTGTGTTTTGTGTATTTTGTTGTGCGTACCTGGTGGACGGAGGTTTCGGAGAGCAATGTGGATGGAAAAGTTGCCGAACTGGCAGAACTGTGAAAGAAAATAATGATAACGTTTTACATGAAGAGAGATACTTTCTATGTGTAGAGCCCAAGGTCTGAATCTGAAAATACTCACATAACTTCACAGAAATAAACTTTAAAATAAAAGTAATCACAACAAATTATTGACTAGGTTCATACCAAGAATATGATGAGGGCCAGTCGGATCTGTTGTTCTCCATAGACTGAAACAAGACACAAGTAAGATAAGTAATGAGACACACATTTGTCTATGTGTGTATTGTGTCTATGAACTCACTGGGTGTGTGTGTACAGTGGGTGGTTGATGTAATAGGCCATCCATGCTGCAAAGCCCCAGTAGTAGGTACAGTTCTGAGACAGAGAAAATCACAGAAACATTATACATTGAGTGAAATGTGAACTGAAACACTTGCATACACAAAGAAACTACTTCTCACCTTGAAAATGTTGCGTAACGGCATGGTTCCATGAGAGAAGCGGTGGACAAAGAGCGTCTCCAACAGTCTTTAACGTAGTGGAAAGAGTGACACATACAGGCGAGACTAGAAACAGCAGAGACGGTTCATCAGACAAGTCTTAAACCGAGGACATTTGGCATTTTGATAAAGAACCAGTGCACTGATAAAACATCTTGTGTAATAGTTTAATTACCTCCGCCAAGGAGGTTATGTTTTTGCCGGCATTGGTTTGACTGTCTGTCTGTCTGTCTGTCCGTGTGCAAGATAACTCAAAAGTTATGGATGATTTGGATGAAAATTTCAGGAAATACTGATACTGGCACAAGGAACCAATGATTGAATTTTGGTGGTGATCGGGGGTGTGGGGGGCCACAGGGGCCCACTGATCTGCCTTGGCGGAGGTCTGCGCTCCTCTTTTCTAGAAAAGCACTCGGAGAAATTTTCATCTAAATCCGTCCATCACTTTTGGAGTTATCTTGCACATGGACAGACAGACAGACAAAACAAACATCTGGGGGAGGTCACTGATCTGCCTTGGCAGAGGTCTCCGCTGTCCAAGTGCTTTTCTAGTTAATTAAATGTTAAGGTATGTTATGGTGCATATGAATAAATCTGCTTGACACCTTGGGAAAAATGTTTCTCTTTGGTTTATTGTTCTCAATCACACGTTAAGTAAAAGGATGATATTAACTTTTATTTGTATACAGTAAAACTCATATAGAGCAGACATTAATATGCAACTCGAGCTTGTTGCACCAAAGTTAAATGTGTAATTAAACACCCAATCAAATCTAAATGATTTAACAAAATCATGATGAACTATATGAAGGTACAGCCATTTAGCTTAGCATAGCATCAAGTGATGGTGAAGTGGCTAACCAGCTACCCACATTTATCAAAACATCCTACTACGACCACTAACACTCTCTGGTTAACAAACCTGACAACAAATCAACAGGAACAGAGAACCAGACTACACACACACATCTCCTTCAGACAAAAATAGAAATGTGAATTACTTTGCTTCCTGCAGATTAATTTTTTAATAAAAATGGATATTAAAAAGATATTGGGACAGGTGTCAAACAGAAAAAGCACTGCTGTTCAGTTCAGACACATTTGAACAGACATCTTGTAAGGATGTGCGTTGGAGACACTCACTGTACAACCCCGTGTTTACTGGTGGTAAAGTCATATTTGGGTGCGTAGATGAAGGGAATCGGAAGTAGAACAACAGATAAATGACCAGAGGACCAGTGTACTCTGTCAGGAAGACCTGTTCAAGATACACAAGCAATGAGATTAGTGAAGTCTGCAATCTGCACTTCCCTTTATTACATGGACTCCAATATCAATTAATACAAATATACACTACCAAGACAAAAAAGTGGATTTAATTAACCCATAAAGACCCAGTGCTACTTTTGTGGCAGTTTCCCAAATAATTTTTTTCCCTATATTTAACCCTTTCTTAAATGATTTATTGCCATTTATTATAATATTATCCTCTGTCTTTTTTTCTTTTTTTTTCTGTGAAAATCAGGTATTTTACAAAATATCATGTTGATCTTCATAAAAGCTCAGATTGCAGCTTCGGGTTATTATATCAGAAACAGAGAAAAATGAAGACAAAGTTACTTTTAAAGCAAAATCTATCATTAACTGTACATAAACTCAGTGTCTCCATCCACTGTCATTATCCGACTCCATGGGTTTCACTGGTGAATCAATGTTGTAGAAGATGACAGAGTTTCCATGTTCACTACAGAGCCTCTGAACGTCCAAATGGGTCACATCTGATGACCATGAAAGATGACAAACTGTATTTACACCAATTATTTACAAGGATTGATAGGATTAGTGGATCAACGGGTATTAGACATTTTAGATCAGTAGATGGTTTTGGTTGATGGTGGATATTTGGTCTTATGGGTTAAGAAAATAGTTCAGGTCCATCCACTAAATAATTACTGCAGTGATTAATATGTTTTTGCTGTCTTTAACCCTTTACCTGATGCAAAGAGTAGCTTCTCATTTTTAAACCACCATCAGTTTGAATAGAGAGCATAAAGATTGATTGATTACCCATCATGCTTAGTGCCTACAGTACAAGCCTGTGGGGGAAGTGTTATGACCTGGGGTTGATTCAGTTGGTCTTTTCAGAAATATCCACAAAAATTACTCAAGTAAATATGTAATGCAGGAAATTATTGAAAAAATGCCAAATCTGCACAGTAATCATATCATAAGATAGTCCAAATATAATACTAAACTGTGGGTCTTTAAATGACACAAAAAACACACAAAGCAAACAGCAAATAACACCAGTAGTGGCTTCAGCTGTTGACCAAATATCAGCAAAGAAATCTGGAATGGGTGCATTTCTGTATTTAATAAAAACTAAATTATAATAAAAATACTAATCTTACACTTTATTTTTTGGCTCAAAACAGTTTTGCAACATAAAAATGAAACCTGTTTAAATAAATTAAAAAAACAACCTTTAAGTTGCATCATATCATATCATTTCATATCATATCTCTTACATTATTTAGTATCAAATGATGCAAAATACCAGATATTTTTAGATACCCAAATGTGATTAGTACCATAAGTGTTGGAGTTTGGTACTCAGCCCTATGTGACTTTGACAAGAGATAAATTAACCTCAAGTGGCCCTGCCCCCCCCCCCATGCACACACCCCTTTTATCCAGCGGGAAACCTCAATATAGCTCGGCTTGATCCGCTTGCATTCTGAAGTATCTGGGCTTGTGAGGGCTGTTGTGTCTGACGGCTGTGTGAGGTGTACTCACTGTGACCCAGCTGATCTGAGCTCCAGGTCCCTAAAGTAGAAGGTCGCCGTGGTTCCCACAGGCAGATGCTGCAGAACCTCCTCATCCTTCAGAGACTTGCCCTCTGAACACACACTCAGATTCACTTTTACACGCTGAGATTGACAGAAAGATAGAAGCGTTAATGGTGCTGATGAAGTCACTTACTGGGGTCGAGGCGAATGGACTGTCTGGCTGGATAAAACTGGGATCTAAAACAGACAGACAAATACTTTACAGATGTCTACGGTCACGTTTCCTTGGTACTGAGTCTGATTTATGAGGCTTTTGTGTCCTTCAGAGAGGGTACTCACGGCTCTTGTGGAACATAGACTTGATCTCCCCGATAGTGGCATTTGGCTCAACCTACAAATAACAGCACGCCACAATAAATAAGTGCAGGGGCATGTACAGACACACACACACACACACCACAAAAGAACAGATAACAACCCTATTTTCCATTCATGATGGTGATTAGTGTAAATTTAGCTCTGGCTGTAGCTACACACCCCATGGATGTGGACTATTTAACAGCTGGTATTAGGGTTTCAAAGTGACCACACACAGAAGAGCACACACACAACCTTGTACACACCTGCCAACAGTGGCAAAGAACCACAAATATAAACACAATGACACAAAACACAACACAAAACAGAGACAGAAGCCCAAACCAAAGGCAGCTGTATAGGTGGGACACCGGAGCAGAGTAGAGAAGCCCCTGGCCTGAGGTTAAGTCACATGATTAAAGTCATCACCACATTCCCATTATATGATTGAATGGATTTATCTGATTATGTTGAACAGCTGCTGCTGCTTTATATTCCACACTGTTTACATGGACAAACTGCAAACAAACGCAGGAAGTGTTTTACTCCCGACATTGTATGTGATAATGACGTGTGTGTAAAGTTTAATTAAGGTAAGTCCTCTAGTCATAGCAGCCTTAACAGCTTTCCATTTATCACCCTGGGAATTCAGCCACAATTAGATACAATTACTTTGAGCCTGTGTCTAATGAATAACAAATTATTACCAGACTTACCAAACCTATTTTTTTCATCAACACCCATATGAATGTAGACAAGTGGATGTTTTCACCAATGGTTTTTAATCATTTTCATGTGCGGTGCTTTGTTTCCTCTCTGAAGCTAAAGGATACGTGTTAGAATGCAAATAGAATATCTATTCATCCTAATATTCTGGTGTAAAACACTGTGAAATTAGCCAAATAGCAGTGCATATCAGTCAAATATGATTTTGTGAGAGAAAACATCTGATTTTGCCTAAATCAAGTATGTTGATTCCAAATGTGGAATCAGAATTCTTCAGGATTTCAGGTTTTAAGTTATGGAAAAGTCAGTAAGTAGCCATCAGCAGCATAATCTCAATGGTTCAAAATGTTTCTAAATGATGTCAATTCAATACTAGACAGAATGTGGTGCACATTGGAGTCCAGATTGGAGAACTCATTGCTGATCCTGTTTTCAGTTCAAGCTCAGCTCTCTAAAATTAACAGCAGTTTGAAAAAAAATGTTTGTGGTCAAAAATAGAGCACAAATTAAAATCAACTAGCTAAGGACATGATATGAACAGATGGGTCACAGATATTGCCTAAAATTAATTTCCTTCACTCGTGTCCAGTTTGGGTGATGTAATTGAGGAGCTGGTGAATGATTTCATCCAGATATTTCTGAAGGGGAAACCAGACACCGAGGGGCTTTGACCCAAACACGATGACGATGATACTGTTGGTTCCACAGTAAGAAACTGTCAAAACCCACAAGCACAAGAGATTTAGAAGCAGAACAGTTTATTCTTCATTCAGGTTGATCCTCAAATCTAATCAATTGGACCAAATGAGCACATTGGCACAATTTGTTTTTTTTGTTTGTTTGTTTGTTTTATTTTGTTTTTTACATACTTGAAGAAAGGTTTGATTTTAGGTGTGGAATCAGTATGTAATGGAATATATAGTCCTCATTAAAACATCTTAAAAATCTGAATCAAAATGATCTTAAATGTTAATACTCATTAATATTCAGCCAGTAGGGATGCCTGATACCACTTTTTTTCCAGACCAAGTACAAGTACAAGTACTTACATTTGATCATTTGTCGATACAGAGTACCAATATGAGTACTTAATAACACCATTACAGTTCTTTGTTACCTTTGAAAATGTGCTTTATCGTCACTGTCATTAGTCTGACTGGAACAAAGTGCTGCTACTGACATTTAATGCATTGGAATGAGCATTTCTCAATCAATCCACCAGAGGGCGCCACTCTTAATTAACCATACTTGCCAAATATCACAAAGAAGAGTAATGTTTTTTGAGACAAAGAAGAAGGAAGTCAATAATAACAAACATGGCGCGACAGAGGAGGTAACACTAATATGGATACTAATGTTGATACTGATGAGGGTAGTTGTCATAAATATGTCAGTACTTTTTCTCTAACTCACACAGTCGCTCTTTGAACAGATCTGCTACCTCCACAGTTATTGGTGATAGTGCTCCAAATTCTTCATCTGGGTACGCATCCGTGAGCACCCGGAAATGGACAGAATTATGTACAGAATGTACACAGAGGACGGACAGAACGCTCTGTCTGTGTCTTTAACGTAAGTTTCAGTCACCGTTACTTTTGTCACCACTGTTTATTTTGAAAAATTTCCACACTGCTGACATTACTCCTCCAAGATGTACCTGCTGCACTTAACTGTGAACGTCACGCTGCTGTAAAGTGGTATCGGTGTGTTTGTATCGGAGCACTTTTAGGAGTACAAGTAGAAGTACACACACTCAGTATCGGACCGATACCCGATACTGGTATCAGTATCGGTGCATCCCTATCAGCCAGTATATATATTTATCTGTTGGTAGTTTTTTTTGTTTTTTTTTCCAAGGCCTCTTCTACAAATAAATACTATTAAATAGTTTCAGGAATAAAAAATAATTCAGATAAATGAACCTTATTGTAAACTCATGAAAGCCAAGATTCACTGAACAAAGTGGAAAGCAAAGCCCTAAAAGAGCTCAATGAGAATGATGTCTGCAAAATTTAGTTATTATCAGTCCATTATAATCCTGTACAATAGTTAGAGGACATTATCAGAGTGACTTTTAAGTCCAGACTTGAGATGGTTTTTATTTTATATGCATTTGCTTGTTTTCATTGATTTTATCATTTGTGTCTTGTGCTTTTTGTTTATGTGCTCTGTAAAACACTTGAGGTTTGTGATAGGTATGAATGTGCTGTTTAAATACATTTATCTCACCTTCACTTTGTCTTACAAACAGGTCAAGGCACGTACTGCCTTCATCATGCTACAATAAATATCAGTATATTTAATTAGGTGTAAAGTAGTAGTATATAGTAGAATACATTTTATTTATTTATTTATTTATTTATTAGTGACAATACAACATCAGTACAACATCTGATGTTCTGCACAAAGAATATGTAGCATTTAGCTAACATGCAACAGAGAAATACATGTACAGTATAAATAGCAATTATAGAAAAGAAAAGAAAAGAAAAGAAAAAGAAAAAGAAAAGAAAAGAAAGAAAAGAAACTGCAGTGTATTAATGCTGCCCTATCTGGGCCTACTTTTGGACTCTAGGGCTTTGCCTTTGTTGGTCAGTGAGTATCACTTCTCATAACAGCAGATTAAAGTGCTGATAACACGCTTCCTGACTGCGATCGTCTTCCCACCATGTTGCACAGACTTTCTAGACACAGTGTCAGACTGGCAGTCTGCCGTCGCACATGGCTTCTGTTCACGTCCTCTTCAAAACCTCGGGCCATTTTCAGCAGGATGACCTCATTACGACACCACCTCTCTGTGACCCTGTACCCCCCCACACACACACACACATACACACCCCCATCGAACTTTCTCCTTTCCACAGGCTTCACTCAGAGCCCACATCCTTCGAGTGTACATTTTGAAGTCTAACCAAGACAGTTTTATTTCTTCCTCACCCTAATGGGTTAGCTGCTCTTTACCCTACTTCAGGAACTCATTCCCCAAAAGGGCCCTCAACAAATCTATATTTGTCATATCCGTCAATGGTGTGAAGATTGCGGATGCTTATCACCATGGAAACTCTGTTAAGTCGACAACTTAGCAAAGTATAATCTAACACAGATGGCACATTAGGTGTTGGTGTAGTGAGGACAGCCTTTGATTAGCAGTCTGACCTGTGTGAGAGGATGACACCACTGTAACCATGATGGATGAGGTTCTATACACCACAGACCTCACACCCACAATATGATAAACTCTCTTAATGCAACAGCACCAACTATCAGACCTAACACTAACGCATTAAAGCCCAAACACAACACAATAACTAAGTACGGGCCAAGCACTAATTTCCGAAATACACCTGAGAAACAAAAGGCTTAGATGTCCAGTTGAAATGAATGTGGCTAATGCAACTAATCCTGAATGTAAACACATCTTCAGTCGATCACTGAGGAACACATCAAACAGTCCTGACTGAACCTAACTCGTGCCAAGTGTGTTAAATTAAAACTGCCACACATTACCACATTATCATTCTTAACAAAAATAAGACCAATGGCTCTGTATCTCCATATTCCATCAAGAATCAATAACAATGTGAATATGTGAAGTTGTCAGGTCCTGCTGCTATGTCAGTGTAGTGGTCTTGATGCAAGAGATCAATCTTCCAACAGAAGTGGGTGGTACTTTCACTGGAGGATAACTCAACTAATTAAATGAAAGTCTATTTATGACTTCCTGTCAGTGACCACTGGTAACTATATTGATATCTTTAACCATTTCCATGTTAAAAGCCATCTTACATGGCCCGTTATAAGCAAAGGAAATAAGTAAAAAAAATTACAATTTCTCAAAACTGTGAACATTGTAGACATTGTTCCAAGAAAGCTACATATAAAATTTGAAATGAATCTGACTAGTAGTTTTATCAGAGAAGATTTTTGAAGAAATTGCTAAGGAAGACAATGACAATGACTATCAAATGGTGAGCTAAAACTAAGGCTAGAATTACAATGGGCAGTGAAAAAAAAAATTTTGTTGATAAAAATACATTATAACCAAAAGTTTGTACAACAATAAATAAAAACTGAAGCAGACAATCCAACATGATCTAAAATAAAATTGAATTAAAGGTAAATAAGGCTGGTTTTCCAAAATTTTAACAGGTTATGTTTAGAAATAAAATGGTGATACACCAAGGCTGGACAATATATTGAAGTAATTCAACTAATCAAAGTTTTGTTTTCTAAAATTAGTGAAGAAAAAAAAAATCACAACATTGAGATTCCACATAAGGCCTTTCTTGCTCAACAAAAAATGCAACCTGTTTGCTTCTTGTAATATATTAACTGTGAATGTGTTTCTCCAATCAGATATTTTGTATAATTTTAGTAAGAGTGTTGTTGGATCATATTTTGTCTTCACCTCATGAAGCCAGACACAATCAATTTAATCTATGAATAATCTGTAACCCTGAAAAAAGCCTGGGTTCAATATTTTGGCCATATCATCCAGCTCTACTTTGCATGTTATAGGAACTTTAATAAACAACGTTTTTGTAAATCATATTAAATATCATGCAATCTTTCATCCAAGCTTTTTCACCCTATATGCACATCGAGGGTCTCCTCATAATACCTGGAAAAAATACAACTAAATAAATACGAAAGTAGAATCAGTCAATTCCTCAAAAAAGCAAACTAAAACTAATGCAAATTTTCAAAACTACAATGAACTCTGAACATTGTGATGATCAAGCTTCACATGTGAACTCTGCAACTTCAGCAAAATCCTGAGTGGGAACTGAGTGATATGTTTCCACTAAATGCCCTAAACAGGTGGAAATGTGAACATAAACTGCAAAGATGTTTAGTTTAGACGCCCACAGTGAAAACCATCTAACCACAGGGAATGTATAGAATCTGGACATGAACATGATGTTCCCAAAAACAGTTCACCCCATCTGTCATCATTATGAAAAACATGCTCTTTACTTTCATCATCAGCTTCATATTTGCTTTTTATTTTTTTTGAGGCCACAGCTTGTGGTAGTATGGTGTTGATCTGTTATATGTTCCTTGAAATAATTTTCCATTGCAAGATGGCACTAGAGAAATAAAAATGAATTGAATTGAATTAAGCAGAACCTTCAAAATGACCAAAGAGCAGCTCTCTGACACCATCCTCATAAAAATTAACATTTAAATAAACATTCAGCTGTAGATTTTGCAGCAACTGTGTCAAATAGGTTTGTAGTTGTTTAAGATACTTTGTCTACCCTCTGTTTGTGTGCATGCTACCTTTTCTTTCCAGGTATGTAACTGAATCCAGCAGTGTTATGTCACATGCATGAAGAGTGTTTCAGTGTGTGTCTCGTTTACAACCAGTTACTCTCACAAGGTAACACACCCACTGAATGATTACAGCTACAGCAACGTCACTGTGTTCTGGAAAAAGTCTGGGACACACAGACTTTTTACAGGAATACATCCAGCTAACGCGCACTTGTTGCATTTAATGGATCCACCATAAACACACAACACCGCAATATGCAATTAAATATTCACACACACACACACACACGCACACTTGCAAAACAACTGACAGGACTGATGTTAGTAATAAACATTTTAATGATGATAAATTGATAGTTACTCACCTTATCCAGGAAGCAGAGCTTGTCCTTGGTCTTAGCATCCAGTATCTCCACCTCAAAAAAAACAACAGCCTTTTTAGCTTTTTTAGCAGGTTTGCGTTTAACAGGTGCTTGACTCGGCACTGGGGCGGGCACAGCCGCCGCGTTAGCCTTTTTACCACTGGCCTCTAATGCTAGGGCATCCATATCCACAGCGCTCCCCCTGCACGCAGTTTATTCCCTTCTTCCACTTCACTCTTCCCCTCGGCTCTATCGTCACTCTCCACCTCTCGAATGGCTGGTGTGGTCCACACCAACAGGAGGAGGAGGAGAGGGGCAGCACTCAGCTGTGGAAATAAATCTGTCTGCCCCCCACCATCCTCCTCTGCACCTCCCTCTTCCTCCTGTCTGTCATTCTCTCACTCTCCCTCCCTCGCTGTCATTCCTTCACTTCAACCATGCTGCTTTATTTAACTTCCAGCCGACCCCTGGTGCACGGACATATGTGTACGCAGTTGTATCCACAGGAATGCCCTCTGGTCAACTGTCTACAGCAGATCATCTGTCGTAAGCCATGAAGGAAACTTCTGGACTGGGGCGTTTCCTTTCAGAGTGATACAGTTGATTTTGAAATTGAACCCCTCCCTTAAAAATGACACCTGATGATCCCAGACACCTCTCAACTCCTGGCTAAGTGGGCACGGGGAGATATTGTGGATATAATGACAAGCAGCCCCCTCCATGCACACTTCTTAAGTCTAGACCCCCGCTCTTCCTCTCTCCAGCTAAATATAAACATCCTCTGCTAACTTTGCATCACCAGCATCAGACCCTCCACAGAGCCACCCCTGTTTAATGATGTCATTTGGTGCCTTGAATGAACCAGTTCATGACCAAAAACACACAAGACCTGCATGACCTGTTGCATCTTAATCTCAAGCACAACAGCCAGGCGTTTCAGTCAAACACAGTGGGGCTGCTCACGCGGTGATAATATTCCAGACTCTGAGGGCTTAGCTTTGGCACTCCCCTGGGTGAAGCCCTCCACACTAATGACCAACAGTCAGGGGTACAGTTTCCATACTGAATGAAAGACATGAAGTCACAAGTGGTAAGATAGGAGGGAGATGTGAAGTGGCACAGTGGAATACACAGTATCAAATAGGAGTGAATACGTGTTGTGCAAAAGGTCAACATCACTCCTATCCATTTCTCTTAAACTGCAAATTCATGCAAGTAACTGTACAAAAAAAAAAAAAAAAAAAGAATTAGAGGCCATTTATGTTTCACTTCAAGAGAAAAAAACAAGCACTGAACCGAGGAGCAATTACGGATGACATTAATAGAAAAAATAATAATAATTGGTGACTGATTTGCATGTGATTTTGAAGTATAAGGTAAACATTTAAGTATTTTAGTTGCATTCCCTTAATATTTTCACCTAATGTGTACATAATAGGGGTGTAACAGTACAGAAAAATTTCAAGTTTGGTAAGTTTTTGGTATAGGGGTCTTCAGTTTGATACATTTTTGGAACAGTGAAGGAGACCAGTGGTGGGGGAGAGGTTTGGGGAGGGTGCGCTCCAGAACTACCAAAAACTGTAAGTGAAACTTAACATGCTTCAAATGTCTGACCCGGCTTCTGTGCCTCTGTTATACCCTCTGTTGTCATGTTTACCCCCCCACCCCCACCACCACCCATCGGTGCCCCAGCCTCACAATAAAGTGTTTTTTTTTGCAGTGTGGCGCTGCTGCAGAATGTATATAGGGGAAACCCTGCACATGGGTTGCTTCCTAAGTGTTTGCATTCTTCACATAGTCTACATGTATTGGTTCAGTACACCTCCATATTGTACCGAAGGCCCCGAACCGAAACGGTTCAATGCAAACAAGTGCATGTTACACCCTTAGTACTTAAATCCATTTTTTCTTTTTACTTTTAGCAGCATATTTTGGTATCTTAAAAATCAAATATGTTGGTAATTACTTTGGTAAAACTAAAGGTACACCTTTAAAAAAAAACAGGGCAAGTGAAACATGACACTGCAGAGCAGACTTCAGGGAAAACCTCATGTCTTCCTCTCTGTGCCAGGTGTACCCCCCACCCCCCCACCTCGGCTATATAAAGCCTCTGTCTGCCCATGTCCGTCTGTCCTGGTAATGCACTCTAGGTTGAGGGTGAGGTAGAGGAAAACACGAAATAACCAAGGCTGTAGACTTTCACTGTGTGGTGAGTAGAGGCAAAGTTTTGCTGTAATGACTGAGGTAAGAGAAAGAAAGCATGTTTTATTAATAATGTATAATTTTTACCTTTTTTAAATTTTTTAACTAAAGGTATTTTTGTGCACACTGACAGAAAGCAAAGATCTCCATCAGTATAGTGCAGCTCTCTGGTGCTATCTTGTGTAAATGCAATGAAATTATTTATTTAATTTATGGACAGAAAGTAGTAAATCTGTAAACATCTGCAAACTTGCTCTTAAATTCTGTGATGGAAGGATTTTATAAAGAAAGTTATGGTCTTTATTTATTGTTTAACATGCCTGTATTTTTGCTATTTTAATTAGCAACTTTTAGCTACTAAAGTTGCTGAGGCTTTGGCCAGTTATTCAGTTTTTCTGTCGCTAGAGAATTGACTGTATTAGCAAAAACCTTTGCACTTCCTACCTGCTGTTGCACCATATTCTACAGCCTGATGAACACCAGTGTACTTACAGCCTATGCTAACAAATATTGGTGTTCACAGGGTGTTTTTACTGAACAAGAACAAAGAGGGAAGTGCAGTTAGTCAGTTTTTGGCAACCATTTAGATTTCTCTCCATTACTGACCTTCACACAATCTGAAAGTCACAGACAGTAGACCTACATTTTTGTTACGATAACGTGTACTGACCACAATTTGGACTCTTATTTTATGTTTCAGCTCCGAAAACCTCCATGAAAGCAGACATATCTCTAAATATGAGATTAATTTAGACGAAGACTAAAGAGGCATGATGAGGATATTTTTAACGAGAAGACTGAGAAAAAAGTTTTTTACTGACACCATCTACACTGCTGCCCATAAAGTTGGAATAATTTTGTTTTCAGACACATTCCTCTTTTTATTCCTATTTAATCACCATTGACCAGGTGCAACGATTACATATTAAGTCCCAGTTACACTTTACCTATCAAGAATAAATCACATTGTCACAATCATTTCATGAAAAGAGGTAAAAAAAAAAAAATTATGGGCAACAGTGTATTTGCAACAGTGCAAATAATGGATGTTAAAGGAGATAACTCGAATGTGCTGATATTTCCAGTCACATCTTATATTAATGTATTCACTCAGGTTGCAAGATAAGTCAGCTAATGCTTTCACTGTGTTGTGCTTCCCTCCCCACAGGTTGTTGAAGTGAGCAGAATGAAGGGGAACAGGAGGTACTGCTTGGTGGGTCAGTTTCGATCAGACGCCATCTAAGAATCCAGTCTGGTGGGTTTTGGTGCCTGCAGAGTTTTCAATTTGCCGCAGTGGGATGGTAGGGAATAACATGGATATTTCACAATCAGAGAGCTATAGCAATCACACCCACTAGATAACAGTTAAATGGACTATAACAGTTTGACTGTTCACCTGCATTATTGGGTAATAACGAGATAAGAAGCGCCATTCTTCAGTCCAACCAGAGATGGCGTTGTGCCGCGCATTATCCTGCACAAAGCCTTATGTGTTTTAATCCAGCATACGTTCAGTTTACATAAAGGACAAATATAAAGTATACATGTGACTTATTTAACTCTGAGACAATCTCCGCTTCCAAACCGTCCGACATTAGCCAATAAAAACATTATTTTAGCTCACAAGAGGCCAGAGCAGCCGGGCCACAGGAACCAGCTCCTGACAGGCGGTGCTGCACCACTGGCTCTTCTTCAGTTCTGTTGTTTAAGCCTTTACCTTTAACTTTGTTGGTGGCGTTTACGCTTTTGCAAAACACACACCCAAAGCTAAACTGATCATACTAAATAAACTGTGGTCTCATACAACGTCCCATTGAGGGTTTAGAGTTTCACGGACACTGCTTACCTCGTAGTGCTTCATCTTGGCAGCTTGCACCCCCTTCCTTAATAAGCTAGGTGAGTGACAGGGCATGCGCCAATCACCGGAGAAATATGTGAGCACTGAGGCGTTGGTAGGCGGAACTACGTAAGTATTCAGCCAATCAAATCAAGAAAAAGTCAGTTGCGTAGCCAATGACATTTGAGTATATGTGAGGTCATGAGGAGACGCTAAATCTATGTACCAAACGTAATTGGATTTGATGCATGCATAAACTACACCTCTAGTGAATCATTAATGATTGGGATCATTCACATAAATCATGTGTTTTAATTGCTTTTTGATACACTTTTCTGTCTATCTTTGGAGATTTTATCATTTCCATATGGAATGCCCTTTTTATTCATTTCAACACCATCAATAAAACTTTTGCTCATGTATTCTTTATATTCTGTACCTCTTAATTTTACTAATTGTGTCTACTTTGAGTGTGAATTGTGCAGCAAGTAAAAATATGTTCTTTCCTTGCTTATTGTGGTTGTTTTGCTACCACTGATATTACTGATATCCTTGTTAGGACTATTACTGTTATTACTTTTATTACTGCTATGACTACTATTCCCATTAGTATTTGTAAGGGGCAATTGCTTGTTTTACAACTGCTTTTATAGTTATTGTTGTAGCTATTATTTTTCTTTTTCTTTTTAACTTATCTCGGTGCTGTGCTGCCACTGGAAGCTCAATTTCCTTGAGGGTTCTGCCCAAAGGATCAGTAAAGTTCTATATATCTGCCTATTGCTGGTGTTTCAGTTATTTAAAACCACTAGCGATGTTAAAGAGATGCCCTAACATATATGTATATATTGATTAATACAAACATAATATTATTAAATCAAAAAGCAAACTGATACACTTACTGGAACAACAGTGTAAGTAATAATGTCTTCATTCCTTTATTTGTAAATATACACATGACACTGAACTGAATCAAATGAGCTCAATAAAATGATAGAGTTCTGAAAAATCCAGTAGTGTTTTGGGTGAGTCTCTAGAAAAGGTTGACTTGTGGCGCCACCACTCCCATCTATGAAAAACAGGTTTTGCTTGATGTCAGACATGCATGCACATGCTACCAAAGATCCTATCAACTGTTTATATTAATCTACTGATCTAATCATCATCTAAAAACAAAAAAAGTAAACACTATGATTGAAAATGGAAAACAGACCAGTTGTATTATTTTCTGTTGTGTGAATGAGTTTGACTCCAACTCCAACTGTAACATGTAAATTAGTATCATTTTCAGTCTTTAATGATTACATGTCATTACAGTAATTGCAAATTATTTATAAATATAAACCATCTTATTCTCTGTTCCACCATCTGGGGCTGTAGTTAACCTATCAATACAACTTTTGTTTTTATTTCATTAAACTTCATTCAGTGTTGTGCAGCAACACAACTTTAGAGATAAAATGAACACATGCATTGCATGTTTCCATGGCAGGCTTTTCACTGCCTCTTGCATGTTTGTCTGAATGGTTCAGCAACAACATGTCTTTCCATATGTCTACAAAGCACAATAATGCAATCTTTGACAACTTTAAAAGCAGATGTTAACAACATGGTTTAGCCCTTTAAGTACACTGCAGCCAGAATCTACAGTTGGAATCATTAAGATCAAAACACATTCTATAAACAAAACCAAGAGAAATGATCAAAAGCTTCACCTCTACTTTGGCCAACATTCAATAAAATTCAGACACAATCTGAATTTCTGTTTTCAGTGGGTTTTAGCGATGGGCCAACGCAACCTGAGAAGACTGAAATTAATTGGTTCGGTGTTCTCTACCCCCCTGAAGGTCAAGTACCATAAAGAGGCTTTGTTCCATGATTGTCTACTGTGTACTCAAACATGCCCCATGGAGTCACACCCAGAAACAGTATCAACCTGTGGTGGCAGAAAAGATCATTCACAGATTAATTTCAGAAAGACTTAGGCCCTGTTTTTTCTTTTTAATAAACATGTATTTGAATCCACCATAGAGTGTGTGTAGTAGTGGTTTATTTATTGCCCTTGTAAGCTAAGACAGTTGGTATGAGCTGAGCTTATGACTGTCATTCCAGTCGGCCTTGTCCAACTCCCTTAAGAATACGTTCTCTGGGTGAAAATGAAAAGACAAATTACTTGCAACAGAGTTATAAATATTGTTAAAAGACTATTTGCTTGTGTGGGAAATTGCCATATTGACACATTATTGCTCTCTTGTCTAACAACCATAATACCAGTCTACAGTTTTGTTGTTGTTGAGATAACTTTTGTTATGACTGATTTGGTGCTATATAAATAAGATTTAATTTGATTTTGATAAGGCGAATTGGAAAAATGACAAAAGTGCAGTTTAGCCAATATTTTCACTGTGTATTATGATAAATAATAATAATAATAACCAAAATAATAATATTGTTTTACTATGTATATTATTATTATTATTATTATTATTATTATTATTATTATTATTATTGTTGTTGTTGTTCTTATTATTATTGTTTTATATTGTTTTTTTCTTTATGATTCACACTATTTCTTGCATTTTATTCAGTTGCTGCC
The DNA here is from genome assembly GCF_902148855.1 of Sphaeramia orbicularis. Taxonomy (NCBI): domain Eukaryota; kingdom Metazoa; phylum Chordata; class Actinopteri; order Kurtiformes; family Apogonidae; genus Sphaeramia; species Sphaeramia orbicularis. The sequence goes on from NC_043957.1 coordinate 31,269,410, forward strand.
TTGACCAATGAATTTCAAGGCAAAAGAAAGATTTTTTTTTCCCACAAATACTTCATGATAATAATATAATTTGAGATTGTGTAAAATTGTTAGGGTGTCTGAAAACCTTTTTCCACGATTGTGATTTCTGAAACTTGGTAGCGTTTCACTGTTTTTATCCTGGAATATTTTAATTGATGACCAGTGTTTGTTATGTTTTACAGGATCATCGTTTCGGTCTGGGATTTTTTCCGAATGGCCGTGAAGGCACCACACTGTGACGTCACGCGGGGCGTGTCTGTGTCTTACTGTCAGTGTAGATTGTTCAGGCTGATTATGGAAAAGTCGAGAAGTTTCCACGCTGTTTATAAAGCAAATATTCACGACGCGGCGGTTTGAGTTCACTCACTGGACCGACCCTAGACGTGTCGCTGGCCTTCGACGAACAGCTTTGACAGAATAAGACTTGCGGATGGTCAAAATGGGTAAAGACTACTACGACATTTTAGGAATTAAGAAGGGAGCATCAGAGGACGAAATAAAGAAAGCGTACCGGAAACAGGCTCTGCGTTATCACCCAGACAAAAACAAGTCCCCGGGAGCAGAGGAGAAATTCAAGGAAATCGCCGAAGCTTACGATGTTTTGAGTGACCCGAAGAAAAAAGACATCTACGACCGCTTCGGAGAAGAAGGTAAGGCTCTCGAAATCCGTAGATTCAGACGCTGTTAGATGTTTTTTTGACGTTTTCAGCTTCAGTAGCTCAACTTTGTACTCTACTGGGAGTGAATTAGTACCTTTTACATTTAAAGATGCGCGTGTGGGACCGAACAAAACTAGTTCAGTCCACGGGCCGATGACGCGCGTGCCATCCAGTTTAATGGCGTTCCCAGCAGCGGATCTACTCGTCTGTCAGGCATAGTTTCAGAGCCAGGAAAGGCGAGGCTCTGCACGCAGATACACTGACTTTACATGCCCATACAAAAAGTTAATGACCAAGTAACTCAGAAAACATGTACATTCATTGGTAGAGCCGTTGTCGTTTATATGTGACGTCATGAAGGGATTAGCAGACCCTCTAGTGGTCCAGCGGATTAGGATGCTTTGACAATGTTGTCACTAAAGTCTGTTTTTAACCTTGTATGAGTATGGAAACCTAAAAAGGCAAAGGCTGTGTTTCACAAATATATTCACTTTTTGCAAGGCAGTTTGGGAGTGTAAATAGTTAAAAACAGCTGATTAGAAATCCATCCAATATGGCGGCTTATACGTTGCCGTGGAAACCCATCTTATTTTATCTTTCTAATGAGCAGTATTGTAATGTTGTGCAAAGACTGTCTGTTCTATCTTTTCAACATAAACATCTTAAATAAGATGAAAATAATAATGGTGATTATAATTTCGATAATTTATAGAAGATGATTCAACATTTACTGTTTATCTATCATTCATCATACAAGTAAAGTCCTGTTTATATTTCCAAGATTTCTTTTTTTTTTTTTTGCCTTTTAATAAGCTTAGAATATCTGGAAAAGTGAGCACTATTCATTCAGGACTGACCCCCTGAAGCAGCAGAATTTTGCAAGATTGCGCCACATTTCCTCCTGTGATCTGTGTAAACAGTAAAGAGGGGTGTTTTTAGTGCTGGTTATGTCAAAGAAAGTTTTGTCTCCCTGTCTTATTCTGCTCCTAATTAAAAAGTTCGCGAGTTTGGAGACTATTATGATTTGGATTTTAACTTAGGCTGTTTCGCAGCCAGTGTACCTCTTTTGTTTTTGTTTTTTTCTTTTTAGCATTGCTGATACTTTAATACTTTAGGGATACTTTACTACTTTATATTGTAATTTGTTAAGTTCACAGAACATAACTAAAACAGGTTATTTTGGATACCAACACAAGTAAAATTGGAAAAATACTAAAACCTGTTCACCCATAGGTAGCTGGGATAGGCTCCAGCACCCCCACCCCCCACCCTTTCGAGGATAAAGCAGTTCAGAAGATGACTGACTGACTAAAACCCCTTGGCACTATGACACAGATTCTTGTATAATACAGATATCAGTGCCTCATTTTGATGCAACATAATACAAACATATGAAAGCAAGTGTACGTGTTAAAACTGGACCACACTTAATTTAATTAATCATCTGACAGTATGCAGAATCCATTTGTTAACAAACAATTTGGGTTAGGTTTTATTCAGTATTTGTTGAAGGATATGTTTTGTTATATTTACAGTATATTAAGTATACTTTAAACTGTTAGAAGTTCATATATTGTTCAAATTTTTTTTTTATTCATCTTTATTGATGTTTCTCTTCTGTAGGTCTGAAAGGTGGTGGTCCCACAGGTGGTTGCAATGGTGGTCCTGGCACCTACAGCTACACTTTCCAGGGAGACCCTCATGCCATCTTTGCAGAGTTCTTTGGGGGACGTAACCCCTTTGAACAGTTCTTTGGAGGTCGCAATGGAGGCATGGATGAGAACATGGACACTAATGATCCTTTTGCCCATTTTGGAATGGGAGGGGCAGGGATGGGAGGTGGCGGGATGGGAGGGGGTGGGATGGGCGGGTTCCCTCGCTCCTTCAGCACTGGCATGGGAGGAATGGGCCCCCATAGCAGTGTTGTAAAGAAACAGCAAGACCCAGCTGTGGTTCGTGACCTCCGGGTAACATTGGAGGAAGTGCTGTCAGGTTGCACCAAGAAAATGAAGGTGTCACGTAAAAGGCTGAACCCAGATGGACGGACAGTAAGATCAGAAGATAAAATCCTGGAGGTGCAGATAAAAAAGGGGTGGAAAGAGGGCACCAAAATCACATTTCCCAAAGAGGGGGATGAGACTCCCACAAACATTCCTGCTGATGTGGTTTTTGTATTAAAGGATAAGCCACATCAGGTGTTCAAACGTGACGGCTCTGACATCATCTACACAGCCAAGATCTCACTCAGAGATGTAAGTACAGAATCTAGATGAAGCTTTAAATTTATCTTTCTAGTCTTTACTTCTTTTTCTGACATTTTTAAAGGCTGATGCAATAATAGGAAGACAGGAAAATATTTATTTGTACACATAAAAAAAAATAATAATCAGACTAGGTGATATGTCAAAAATATCACTACTGTTTTTGTTTTACATAATGATCAGTGTCATTGTGTGTCTTGATATACTGTATAATTTCATTAGAATATCCTGGTAATGACTCAGCCATACCTCAAAGTCCTTAAATCTGGTTGAGGAGCCAAATATTATGTACTGGCCAGTTTATAAGATGTCCTGTCAGTGAAATGCATATTATAATAACCAAAGACTTGTTAGTTAAAAAATAAGGAGTAAAAAAATGTTCATGTTGTGCCTCAGTAAGTGAAATTGTTAACACTCTGAATGGGCTTTTTGTTTTCTAATGTCCAGGCTTTATGTGGCTGCACAATCAATGCACCCACACTGGAAGGCAGAACGGTTACTGTAACGACTACAGATATTGTGCAGCCGGGCATGAAGCGACGCGTGAGCGGCGAGGGGCTGCCATATCCCAAACGGCCCGATCGGCGAGGCGACCTCATAGTGGAGTATGAAGTGAAGTTTCCAGAAAGGCTCAGTCAGAGCGCTAAGGACACCATCGCTCAGGTCCTACCGCGATCTTAAACAAGACAAGTGTGACTTTGTACATTAGGCTGCCAACTTTTACTTTTGTCAGTCATCACATGGATGTTCATGTGATGCAAACTAGACAAAAGAACAGAATCATGGGACAGACTGCCCGAAGTGTATGCTGTCATCTGCAGTTTTCACAGTGTGTAAATATGACCGACATTAACTGGTCTTCACATAGGAATATATTTTGTTGACAAAAACTGTATAATAACATGTGACATAAATGCACACTTTAATACAGGAGCTATTTTGTAGGTTTTCTGTTAGAAAGAAGGTGTTTTCTGTATGTGCAAATTCCAAGTTTTGTATTGAATTGTTTACATAGTTGAGATACTTTGATGGTTTGTGTACTGGTGGAGTACACTTCTTGGAATGGTGGAATGTTTTTGTGTTTGAATGAGGAGAAATGCAGCTTTTTAGTGAGAAACATTGTTTGACACTCAATAAAAATGGTTGTGGTTCTTAAAACAGTTGATGGTTATTTTTGGTCTTGAACGTTTCTTCTGGACGGCCCTGGTGTTTGGTCAGTATCCGAATCACATCAAGTTCAAATGAATACATATGCACAATGCCAAGTCAAAGTATACTAAATTACAAAAAGAATTTACAGAAGCATTTGTCGAAGTTCAGAGTGTGATTTTAGTCTCAATTTACCTGTATTCTTTTCCCATACTGTCAGTGTCCAGCAGATACTGTGGAGGTGCCATTGGAAAGTTATTTCACTTGCAATAAACAGTGCTGTCTTGTGGCCAGTTGGAATATTGCGTGCACTGTGGAGAAACTGATTATTCCATGCTAAAAGAATTATAATTAACTTTGCTCATCAAAGGGACAAATTTGGAATACAATTCAGAAAGTAAGAATATGGGAAAAAAAAACAAAGTATGAAAAGATGAGCACTTAAAGAAAAACTGTGTTTCAGTCCCTTCACCCTTCACAAGATGTTTCAGCGATTTCAGTCTGATCATTGTGCCTTAAAAACCATGACTCAGGGGACCCACAGAAGATCCCCATGACACGGTCATCAGACTGTTGAGTTTGCCTTGCAGCTTCATGTACTGTAATGCACACAAACCCAACAGTAAAGAGTTATACTGTATCTCAGTCATGAGCTGGATTGTTAAAGCAGAGTGAAGGAGGAGGTGCATGGAAAATTATCCTGTGTTTAAAAAAAACCCCACACACACATAGGCATGCTGAAAAGGGATCATTCCCATTTAGTGAGCACAAGAAAAACAAGGAGCTGCAACCACTTACTACACAATCACATCTTTGTACCTTTATGAATCTTTAACACAACTATGTTTTATGGTGCAGAATCAGATGACTGTAATTTGAAGCAGACACCAGTTCATCTTGCTTTGTGGGACTCCGCTGTCTTTAATTTGGTTTACTCTCAACTTTGACAAAGAATGAAGATTTCTCTGGTGGTCAACCTTTGTTTCATCACAGGTGAGTTTTATTATTTTGTACAAAAAATGTTTAACATACACATGGATAAGATCTTTAACATTTCATTGAGTAAATGTTAAAATTGTTTAACCTCTTGACACCCAGGAAAGTACAAGTTTTGGCTTTTTTACATTAAATAATTGCCTTTATTGGAAACAACACGATGCAGCAGTTTTTTCAGATGCATTTTTACATTTTTAATGGAATAGCCTATGGTGTTTTTTGTTTGTTTGTTTGTTTTCCAATAAAGCTGCGAAACTCTTCTCTCCTATAGAGGACAGAAATGCATTGCTGGGTCTTAGGAGATTAAACAATGACACGCTTATCATAAACTGGTGCATAGTAGTACTATAACCATTTAATGGTTGTTCTTTAAAGTTCAATGTCTACCTAAAATTCTACATTTTTACCTTATATAAACACTGATAATATTAATTTCTAAATGTTTTACTGATGGAGCAAATGAACCTATGAAACAAAATGACCACCTTATGCAAGTGAGCACCAATCTTAAAGATGAGGAGGAGGAATTCAAAGTTGCTTTGTTTCTTTTTCTGTATTAAATATTATCTGTATTATAAAAGGGAGGTGGACTCTGTGTGTATCGGGCATCACACAAAATCACAAAAAAAGAGCTGACTGCTGTAGTTTGGCAAACGTATGTATTTTTGGTCAAGGAAGAGACCAGCGAAAACAGCAAGTTGATAGGACTAGTATTTTGGGAGATGGTAATTTTGGAATACAATAGCCATACAATTGCCCAGAATCACAGAACTGAAGTGGGTTACCTAGCAACTGATAAACAACAAGGCCACGTTGCCATGGTGTAAAATTTTCTGTGCAGAAACAAACATGCCAGCTGAGAGGTTATTCAACTGAAAATGCCAGTGGAATTTATCAAGAAAGTAAAGGAATGAACTGCATCATTATAATCTACCACATCTAGAACCCATGGTTCCACACGAGTCGACACGCTAGTATTATACAGTAGTTATATGTATGTATTATAGTTAGTATTATACACTGCTAGGCAAAAGTTATACCTAGTTGACTAAACAAATAGGTCAGAGCCTTCCATTATTAATGCAGTGATTAATACGTTTCAGCTACAAGTTTTGGAACTGATACAAGGAGACATTTCTCATTTCTTGAACAAACAGCAACTTTATACAAAGAATAAAGTCTGGACAATGTAAGGACTGATCTGAGTTATCGGGCTTGTGCTTCAGAGAGCATGAGACATCCTTTTCACATGTGGATTTGCCATCTTTGGGAAGGTTTTACGCAGCAGTATGACTCTGCCACCATCAATAAATCTTAGCCTTAAATTGAGTGTGGGCAGAAATAAATGTGACTTTCATTGCGACATTGCATAAACTTTGCATGGTATGAACACTGAATGTGTCCGGTAATCAAAGCTAAAAGTGGCTCCAATGACAAACTGTATGTGACTAAGCTGTGTAAAAATATGGATTACATGTTTTTATACTAAAACATCTTCAAACTAACCTGTGTAATATTCTTATGGTATTCTGATGTAGATGTAGGGATTTGGGAGTTGATCATTTTTTATATTCACAGTCCACTGTCAACTGTTTGTTTGAATAAAGCTGTTTATTGAGTACTTAAGTTACATTGCTCACAGTATCTACAGCAGCTGTAACCATCCCTCTCTTCTCTCCTTCCAGTGGTGTGTGCAGAGACCTCAGGGGCCCTGGAGGTACGCGGTTATGTTGGAGGACAGGTCTCCATCCACTGCTCCGGTAGCTGGACCACAAACACCAGCTCCAACCTCTACAACATGTACTACTTCTGCAAGGGAGTGTGCTCCAAAGAAAACATTCTCATTCAGGCTGAGAGGATAAGAGATGTGATCGTGCAGCGAGGGAGATACAGCATGGAGGTCAGCAGAGGAGCTGGAGTCATCAATGTGACCGTAATGAGGCTGAGACAGATGGATGCTGGGAAGTACCACTGTGGACTGAAGAATAACTTTACTGTATGGCACCAGGAAGTTATTATCAACGTCCTAGATGGTGAGTTAGATCCTCCGTAGGTTTATTCAGAAGATTTACTGAGATCTTGGAAAAGGATGAGTTATGTTATTTAACCCCTAAAGACCCAAACATCCACCACTGACCAAAAGCATCTACTGATCTAAACTGTTTAATACCTGTTGATCCACTAATCCAATCAATACGTGTAAACAATTGGTGTAAAATACAGTTTGTCATCTTTTCATGGTCATCAGATATGACCCATTTGGATGTATAGAGGCTCTGTAGTGAACGTGGAAACACTGTCATCTTCTACAACGTTGATTCACCTGCAAAACCCATGGAATTGGATCAGTGACAGTGGATGGACACACTTGGTTTATGTTCAGTTAATGATAGATTTGACTGAAAAAATCACTTTTTCTTCAGTTTTCTCTGTTTTTATCTAATAAGCTTTGATTTTACTTTGGGATTTAATGAACATCTACATGATCAGTGAGTTAAATATAGGAAAATACATTATTTACGCTGAAAAAAGGCAAAAATGAAGGAGATAATATTGTGATAAATGGTGATAAATCCCTTAAGAAAGGTTAAATTGAGAGAAAAAAAATCATTTGAGAACTGACACAAACACAGCACTGGGTTTTTATGGGTTAATAATGTTCACTTAACAGATACAATGTGAGCTTCATATGGTGTTGAATAAAGATGACTAACACATGATATTAAAGGAATAACTTGACAGAATGTCTTTAAATCGGACACACATGTTCATTTAACTAGAAACATTTTAGTGGCCCAAGATCAGACGTCAAGGTCCGAACAATGTCCTTACTGTCCATTTTGATTAATGCTATATGACAGGGACACTTGGACCCAAGGATAAATGGATTAGAACTTGGCGCCAAAGGTTAACATGTCTGTTATCTCATTCATTACTCTGAGAAAAAAAAAAAAGGTTCAAGTGTATAATAGGAAAAATGATGAACTGATGACATTTGATATCTAAAACATCAGAGGTTGACTTCACTGTTCTGTAAAAACACCTTTTCTGTTCTTTATTCAGCACATACTGCTCTAGAAAAATATTTTTGCTGGAAATAATTCACTGGAATCATCATTAGTATACTGATGATGATCATTTCACTAAAAATACACCAAATGCCTTTATTCCTTCAGAAAATAGTTTTCACCATATTTTGTACAAATCTGGACAGACTCTGCAACTTGACTTGTTTGTGGAGACGTTCAACTGTGTGCAGTAATTCTAGTTGGTCATATTATATATTGTGTCAATGGCAGTCATAGAAAAACTCCTCATTCCAATATATACAGTATTATATGGAAGAGGATTAAAGCCACTGAAAAAAAAAATTAAAAAATTTGACCTTTTTTTTTTTCCAGCAACCCTAACCCTCTTCTGTACACTCTCCCTAAATGTAAGGGGAAAAAAAAATTAAGAGTTCCACAAAAAAAGTCAAAATTCTGAGATTAAAGTCAGAATTCTGAGAAAAAAAAGTCCAAATTCTGACTTTTTTCTCAGAATTCTGACTTTTTTTCTCATAATAATAATAATAATAATAATAATAATAATAATAATAAAAATCTGGACATTTTGTTTTTTAGTGGCCCTTATCATGATAACACTGGCTTATTCAATTCCAGCTGTATGCATCAGAGCTGGTGTCACATTCATTTACATGCGTATTGTACAAATGTTAACTGAATTTGACGTCTTAGAATTTTTTCCTCTGAATTCTGAAAAAAGAACAAACAATATTTTCCATGATTGATAGTATTACTGAGGCGGTGTGGGGCCCATACAGCCTTCATCTGACCCTGATCATATGAGCAATTTCACAAACCCATATAGAACATAACTGCACACAAACATACTATGTTATCTCTGTCTGCATCTGCCCTTGTGTCTCAAAGGTCCCACTGTTCCCCCTGGATCTTCTCAATCCAACACCACACTGCAGACACAGGCACAAACATTGACCCAGGGCAATCTCCCATCAAGCACCGTGGCATCCGGAGCATTATCCACCCCGCCGGCTACCGTGGAGATGACAAAGAAGCAGGGAGCAACCAGCCTTACAGGTACCTTATGGCTCTGCTGCTGAGGGAATAACATTAGAACTGTACCACTTCCTCAAACTCAAAAACAATACATGCATGAAGGATATTTTTACAGATATTACATATGAAACAAAATGTCCAAATACTCTGGTTTCGTTCACATTGTTAATTTATAACTCATTTAGTCACGATATTGTAGATTTGGAAACTGAGTTAACTGCCAACTAATAAAAGAGATTGAATTAAAATGGATTCAAATTGAATGGATGTTCAAAGTTGTGCTTTTACTATCATGTCAAGTCATAAACACATTAATAGTCTGTTTTATATGAGAATATCGATTGTGTTAAGTTATGTCATTCCATTGTAAGTGTTTCTTGTGAATGTTACAACGTGTTTTTGCTGTTTAACCCATAAAGACCCAAATATCCACCAGTGGCCAAAATCATTTACTGATATAAAAATGTAAATTGTTGTTGATCCACTAATCCTATCAATACATGTAAATAATTGGTGTAAAATGCAGTTTGTCATCTTTGCATGGTCATCAGATGTGACCCATTTGGATGTTTAGAGGCTCTGTAGTAAACATGGAAACACCATCAGCTTCTACAACATTGATTCACCAGTAAAACCCATGGAGTTGGATCAATGACAGTTGATGGAGACACTTATTTTATGTTCAGTTAATGATATATTTCACTGAAAAAGTCACTTTTTCTTAAGTTGTCTCTGTTTTTCATATAATGATCCTCAAATGTAATCTCAGCATGATGATTAAAGTACATGATCAGTAAATTAAATATTGGAGAATACCTGATTTTCACAGAAAAAAAAATGCAAAATGGAGAGGATAGAATCATGATAAATGGAAATAAATCACTTAAGAAAGGTTAAATCTAGAGGAAAATTAATTTGGGGACTGTCACAAAAGTCTTTATGGGTTAACAAGAACTGTGTTTTTTTCCACAACAACTGTTGAAACAAAAGTGTTAGTGCCTGATTTTATTATACAGTAACTCATATGTATTGCAGCCTTAAATGAAAAGCAATGGTTAAAAATAGAACCCTAAGATGAATATAATGGCCGCTATTGAAAAATGTATCAAATTACACTGGAACCAGTATTTTTTATAGAATAAGTCTTCAAGATAAATGAAACCTATTTTCTTTTTTAGCTCAGAGGCCTTGTTTTGACCAACGTCAATGCATGTTTGTCCCTGTTGTCTTCCAGATACAACAATAGTCATCATTGTTTCAGTGAGCCTGGCTCTTCTGGTTTGTGCAATTATCCCTGTAATATTTTATGGACACTGGCGCAGTAATGCAGGTAATGTGACACATGCACACATTTAATCATATAAATTTCTCCACAAACAAACAGCACAAAAACACCTCGAGGTATTGTGAATAATTCTTGATGCTTGTTTGTTTCAGTTGGTGAGAACATATCTGTGACCAACACGGATGAGGTTAGCAACTTCTGCTAGTCATGGATTTTAATTGTTGTTATTCTGAACAAATATTCACTGCATGTTATAAATGATGGTGCTTATTCATTCACAGGGAGATTACTGTGTGGAACATAGAAATGTTGCCTCCACGCAGACAGAAATGAGGATGCAGGCTTTAGAAACAGCTGCTGATGCCCAGTCCAGTATTCAGGATGTTTCTCAGTATGCCTCCATCTACCAGGCTCTTGACCCCAAAGCCCTGGACTAAACAGCATTTCAAGTTTTCTCTGATGTTTTTTTTTTTTTTTTCAAATAAAGAACAAATATTTGAATAGTGTTCTTCCTTTACATGTCAAGCATCTGCTACTTCATTTTATAAATGAAATGACAGATGTAGTTTCTTAATGTGGTGATGAATGAATGCACAAGTTCATAAAGTATTAAAGCATAAACTCATTTAATGCATCGATCTAACAAAAAAAAAAAAAGATTGGTTTTTAGTTGTTTCTTCTAGTTTTCAATTGGAATTATTTTGAGAGAATTATACTAAAGATATATAAAGAAAATACTTCAATGGTAAATAACTGTTTTTTCTTCTTATTTTTTCAGGATAAGATAAGATAAAAAAAATAAGATAAGATAACATAACATAAGATAAAACTTTTGTGCCTTATGTTACTTGTCAAATCAGATATAATTGTATAACAATACAATAGTACATAACAATTAAAAGCACTTACTGTAACAGGAGGTAATAAACTGATAAAACATAGAGATAATACAAGTAGAGTACATCTAATAATTGCACATTATTGAGGAGATGCAAAGTAGTTTCACATATAGGTGGCCGTAGCAATGATATATAAAGATAATCAAGTAACATAATATGTACAATATACAATAATATACAATAAAAAAAAAAAAAATAAATAAATTAATTCCACCAAGTAATTGTGATAATATTATATTACTGTCATGCACTAGATTATATAAACTGTTCCTCTGGCATATTATGTGTAAATATTTTGATTTTAGAATAGATATAATATGGTGGACAACATGCACAAAGTGTTAAATTGTTGTTGCCTTGAACAGCTAATCGGGGGAAGAAAAAGCCTGTGAAGCATTTTTGCAAAAACCTCAGTTTGATACAATCAGGGAGGCATGAGACAGGAGTGAATGCATTTATTGACCCTCAAAGACGTAAACAGTCACCAGTGACCAAAAGCATCTACTGTTCTAAAATCTGAAATAACCTTTGAACCATTAAGCCTATCAATACATTTAAGTAATTCTAGTAAAATGAAGTTTCTCAGCTTTTCATCATCAGATATGGTCATAGAACATGGAAACATAATACATTTTGCAGAAAATGTCTCTTTTTCCTCTTTTTTTTGTTTGTTTTGTTTTAATATAATAACCCTTGAATTTGCTCTATCACCATCATGTGATGGGTAAATTAAATATAGGAAAATATCTGATTTTCACTGAAAAATACAAAATGCAGAGGATGACTAGTGATAAATCGCTTAGGAAAGGTTGAATGTAGAGAAATTATTATTTGGAAGTCACCACAAAAAAAGTGGTCATGAGCTGAAGAATCAGTCTAACTCATCTAAATATATACATGAAATCACTACATTATCTCAAATATCACAACAATATTTATGTAAATGAAAGTTTCTAGAAATACATCCGCATTGTTTGAGTCTCTGCTGCTCCTCCTGGTGTCATGGTTCAGTCCCAGGGCTCTTAAACAGCTGATGGGGTAAGATTCACCCTTTTACCACCACACTCTGATGAAGAGGCAACAAAGAAGAGCTGAGACTCGGTTTGATACTGAGCATCATTGTTAGTGAAACTACTGGCCTGTTCCTGTCTGCAGAAATGCTCAGAAATGGTTGTATCAGTAATATAATGAATGCATCAATCCTTAAATTACTCATTTATAATTGGGTGCTTCTATGAAACTGGGTTCATTTTGGTACCTGACACTTTTTTCCAGCTTTTTAGACCCAATAATAAAAGACAAATGTAGACATATTTCCCCCCAGGATGTACCTAATGATGACCTCAGATAAATGCAAAAAAATTATACTTTTACTCTGAGCCATCCCAAAACTAATGAATTTTAATAAAATATTGGGGCAAAAGTTGGACCAAAATTGGGACATGAAAAACTACCTAGGTGTCAGTACATTTTATCCTGAAAACATGGCTGTAAATGGTCTTATATAGGACTATAAATAAAGACACTGTGTTAATTTTTGATGATTCTGGTGGCTTTTCTAAACCAGACATGTGGGTTTTTCATGACTCCTCAGTCTCATTCCACGTTTTGTGTGTAACCCATCGTGTCCACTCGTGTTACATGCGGAACCTGCCCATTTAAACACGTATAAATCATTAGTGATTTTGTTTTTGTGAAACACTCTGCCTTACATAATTAGTTCGATTCCCATAATGTGCCTGTGAGAGAATAAAAAGATATATGTAATTTTCATGTCATTTTTTTTCATGTTACATGCGGATTTTTGAATAAAAATAACATGAAATGACATTAAAATGTATTTTATTTGAAAAATAGGGTCTCTTTTATTTCAGCAAATACTTATTTCTATAATAGATGCAAAGTGCTTCCAAACTTGCTTCATAACATTAGTCTACATCTAGTTTGAATTTTTAGCCCCTCTGTCATGTTTTCAGGGACCCATTACAATTATTTCATGTGCAATTACAGGGTAATGGAATCCCAGGTCTCTATAAAAATGTTAAATATTTAAATGATGCTTGTGACCAGGGACAGAATAAAATAACGCACACATTTTGACATGACAAAATTGGAAAAGCTTCATAGTCTGAAATGTTCAAGATCATCAGGTTGAAATGTTTGGAAGATTATGAGCAAACATCAAGAGTAGATAAATAGATCTGACACTCAGGTCTGAGGTTGGGTTCTGCTTCATGTTTTCGTGTTTGACCACAAGAGGACGCTACACACTGATTTGATGCTGTAACTCTCTACAGCCCAGAGCAATGTTTCAGACCTCTGCCTCTCCTGTTTTTTCCTCCGCCAAGGAGGTTATGTTTTTGCCAGGGTTTGTTTGTTTGTTTGTTTGTTTGTTTGTTTGTTTGTTTGTCTGTCCGTTAGTGTGCAACATAACTCAAAAAGTTACGGACAGATTTTGATGAAATTTTCAGGGTTTGTTGGAAGTGGGATAAGGAAGAAATGATGAAATTTTGGTGGTGATCGGGGGGGGGGGCGCAAACAAACCTTGGCAAAAACATAACCTCCTTGGCGTGGGGGGGCCCACGGGGGGGCCACTGATCAGCCTTGGCGGAGGTCTGCGCTCTCTGAGTGCCTCTAGTTATTCTACTTTTTTCTATAATTTTCAATCAGTTGGAATCAGTTGTCTTAGATTAGGAATTATTCAAAGTTTCATCTTGTTCTTTTACAGTTTTACAGTTACAAACTTTGCTTTTCCTTTGTTTGAGAATGAATCATTTTACTGCAATTAAAAGTAACACAGATGTGTTCACTGTGAACACTGCAGAAAGTCACTGTTTTCAGCTTCCATGTTTTTTTTTTCTACATATAATCTTTACTCAAGCAAGTTAAGGCCCTTAATTTTGATATTGTTTTTCCGGGTATTTGTATTTAATTAACTGACCATATACATGTGTTCAAAAATAATCACATTATCTACTAAACAGTTAAAAATAAAGTATCTGCATAAATCATGGAATCCCTTAATGTACAAATGTGGCAAAAAACAGAGAAACTCCAGACTGATATCATCAGAGGTTCAGTTATTCAGTTATTTTACAGCAATATATATATTCAGCCTCAGCTTTTGGAGGTTAATATGAGCATTGTTCTGTTTTTCTGCCGTTCAGTGATCATCTTCAAAGTCTCTTGCTCTTATTGCTAGATTTCTCTGCAGCAATTTAAAAATCTGGAAAAAGCAAAGAAAGCACTGGGTGTGACATCAGTGTGTTGTTACTGAACACACACACACACACACACACACACACACACACACAATGAATGAATGAGTGAATGAACAAGACATTTTTTTTTTTTTTTTAAATTACTGTAGATTAACCCATAAAGACCCAAACATCCACCATCGGCCAAAACCATCTACTGATCTAAAATGTTTAATACCTATTGATCCACTAATCCAATCAATGCATGTAAATAATTGGTGTAAAATACAGTTTGTCGTCTTTTTTTTTTTTTTTTTTTTTTTTACTTTTTATTTAGATTTTTGCACAACACAAAACAGAACAAAACATCTGGGACAAGACACACACATAAAAAAAATAAAATAAATAAATAAAAAAAGAAAAAAAGAAAAAAGAAAATAAATAAATAAATAAATTACACCACATAGTATTATTATTGTTGCAGACACTACACTACATCTATAGATACATTGCCAAGTATCGAAACATTCATATATTTGTATACATATGTACACATCTATATAAATACAAAACACCTCATGTCAGGGCTTATAAGAGCAATTCTTGTTAACAACCCAAAAAGTGTAATTATACAAATAGTCTTCAACCATGTGCCATCTCCGCTTAAAAAGATCCATTTTCATTTGTAATGATGCGGTCATTCTTTCCATAGTGTACACTTGTTTCAGTCTTTGTTTCCATTCTATTACCGTTGGTGATTTGACACTCTTCCAATTTACTGTTACTATTTTTTTAGCAATCAATAGTAAAATATGTAAAATATATCTCTGCTCTGCATTAAAATCATTGACCGGTATGACTCCAAGTAAATAGAACAAAACATTTGAAGAGACTTCAACGTGGAACTTGAACGTGGAAACACTGTCATCTTTTACAACATTGATTCACCAGTAAAACCCATGGAATTGGATCAATGACAGTGGATGGACACACTTGGTTTATGTTCAGTTAATGATAGATTTGACTGAAAAAAATCCCTTTTTCTTCAGTTTTCTCTGTTTTTATCTAATAAGCTTTGATTTTACTTTGGGTTTTAATGAACATCTACATGATCAGTGAGTTAAATGTAGGAAAATACATGATTTACGCTGAAAAAAAGGCAAAATGAAGGAGATAATATTGTAATAAATAGTGATAAATCACTTCAGAAAGGTTAAATATAGAGAAAAAATCATTTGAGAACTGACACAAACACAGCGCTGGGTCTTTATGGGTTAATAATGTTCACTTAACAGATGCAATGACCAGCGTGTTCATGTGAGATTCATATGGTGTTGAATAAAGATGACTAACATGTGATTTTAAAGGAATAACACTGGGTTTATATTCAGTTAATGACATATTTTACTGGAAAAGTCTTTTTTTTCTTCATTTTTCTCTGTGTTGATATAATAACCTTTGAATTCACTCTGAGCTTTAAATCTAAGTTTCAGTATAGGAAATTAAATATAGGAAAATATATGATTTACAGTGAAAAGTGAAAAATCGCCTTTTCTTACTACCTCAACAGAGCCACCAAGACTATCAAGGACTCCTCTCACCCCAGTAACCACCTGTTTGAGCTGTTGCCCTCAGGTCGGCGCTACAGGTCACATAAAACCACGACAAACAGACTGAGGGATAGCTTCTTCCCCAAAGTTATCACCATAATAAATAACCAAACAAAACGTCAATAGGACACCCACAAGAACACTGATATTCACTGCAATAACCTCACCATACCCTATAACATCTGCAACATCTGTCTAATGTTTACAGTCTTACGTATTATTTTATTCTTTCACACTATTTATGCTACAATATTTATTTTCTCACATCATTTGCGTTATTTCCAATACCATTTGCACTACTCTCATTCTATTTGCACTACTTAATTCTATTTTTTTTTTTTTTTGGTAAACATTCCTAGTTGCAATACTTCTATTTTCTAGTTTTTATTTTTTTCTAATGTAAATAAGTGTGCCTTCTTACTGTCATTTGTTGTGCCTTGTAATGTCTTGCACTAAACTGGAGAGCTTTACCTTAATTTCACTGTACTTGTACAATGACAATAAAGAGGGTCTGATTCTGAGATTCTGAAAATACGTAAGATAATGGTATAATAATTGATGAAAAATCAGTCAAGAAATGTTAAATAGAGAAGAAAATTCATTTGAGAACTGTCACAAAATTAGCACTGGGTCTTTATGGGTTAAGAGGAACCAGACCAGGAAGTATAAATAAACATTTATAACATAAAGAACAATAATAATGGGGAAAATCATATTAAACTCTCATGGTTGCATTTTACTGTGTATACACTAAAATGTACAAATCAGTGGCAAATCTAATATGAGAGATAGCAAACTTTTCACCACAGCAGCTCATTCTTGTGTCCAGGAAGGTGCAAATGCTTTCCACCTCCAAAGGGTGGATTAGAAACACAAGGCACCTGAGAAAATAAGTTACAGCCCTAAAGGCTCTAAACACAATTCCAGGGAGATTTGGACCCTCTTTTTAGAGTCCTATAAGAGCTTACAGTTACAATTGAATAGAAGTAGTGTGCTGAAGCAGAAGAAGGAATTATTTCATATTCTGTTCAGCCTCTAACCAAATACTTCTGTAGTATGGTTAGTGTCATATCTGCTCCTGAGGGGACAAAGGGTGCATGGAGGGCTGGGGTGGGTCAATCTAAAAGACAGAAAGATTAGATATGTTGTATGTTATGCAAACTGAAACCCCAAAGAAAATATTAAAAATATATACAGTACATGCCCTGCGATGAACTGGCAACTTGTCCAGGGTGTACCCCGCCTTCGCCCCTATGTAGCTGGGATAGGCTCCAAGCGACCCCTGTGACCCTAGTGAGGATAAAGCGGGTTCAGATAATGAATGAATATACCGTACATATACAGTCTAGTGCAAACATCCTAGGCCAAGAATAGGTTTGCTGGTTTATTAACCCTCCGGTATCCTGTCCAGCAAGGCCCTTACTAAGCACCAAGTGTGCCTTTTTCGCACACTTGTGGAATAATGTCAAAAAAAAACAAACATACAGTTTGTATTTAATTCTTTTACTCATTTTTCTATTTCATAAACCTGAGCCGTAAATAAAAATACCAAATACTTAATAATTGTCACATTTTTTAACCCTTTAAATGCCTTGTTTGTAATGTAAACAAACCATTTTTTTAGATGCAAAAAACAAAACAAAAAAAATTTGTTTCAATATACTACATAAAAAGTGGATCACATATTATTTGATTTTTTCATCCTGGCATATGTCAATGATTAACTCCAACATTGGTTAATTTGCATTATTATTTTTGGCGCTAGGTCAAATGTTCAAAAATACTAGCATCTGTCACCAAGTGTGCGAAAAATACACACACACACATAAATCAAACAATTAAATATTACATATTGATTTATTTTTCTGCTCTAATTTGATTTTATTTTTGTAAATCAAGGTCAGCCCTAATCATACATGTCAAATGGAAGAAATAGTGCGTTTTAGGCACACTTGGGAGACAGATGCTAGTCTTGTAATTTTCTTTTGTTTACAATGTGAAAATTTTAGTTGGTGGCCGGAATTTTAAAGATCATGCAAAAATGAACAACTTTTGAATTCTAACCTTATTAAAATTGTGAAAAATAATATGAAGTTTTTTTAAAATGAAGTGCAAAGTGTGCCTAAAAGGTGCACCCAGATACTGGAGGGTTAAAGTTTTAATAACTACACATATGCATTTATCAGTCTCTGTATCAAGATCCAATCTGGATATATTATGTGTATGTACAACAATAAAAGTATGTACAACAATAAAAACTAAAGTATCAGGAAAAAAACAACAATAAACCGAAGTGTTAGTATTTACTATGACCTCCCTTTGCACTTAAAAATGTCTTTAACCCCTTTGTTCAGATCTTGTTTACTAGAGATTTATTGCATTATTTTATTGTGTGTGTGTCAATTGTTTGTGCTGCTTCATATCATGGGATCAGGGGTCACACTAAACAGTGACTTTAACCTTTAGAACCAGTTTAGTTCAGGTTTTATGTGTCTTTTAAAGCTGTGCACATGTTTACTTAATTTTCTTGTAAATAAAGAATAGACAATGAAAAATAAATATGTATGCACATTTCAATCCCATGAAAACGACAAAGCTGAAGGTGGCCTATGATTTTTTCACAGTACTGTCAGTCACATATGGTTCATTTTTATAACATCATGACACAGCTGAAAGCAAATATGTAACATCTCTTGTGGTAACTATGAAATGATCTTTCCTCTAAATGTTCATATTAATAGAATATGGTGAGTTTCATTTTGTTATTAACTACATTATTGACCTCAGACATCAGTTCCCCAAACAGCACTAGCTCCAACAATCAGCCAGTGTGTGTTTAAAAAGAGGAAGCAATAATAAGGTAAAGTTACATTAATTTAACTTATCTCATTTCATTTTACCTTCAGAATTTGTTAACATTGACCCTGCTACAACCAGAAAATATCTGTCACATCTCCAACTTTTTATTATTTGTTTGTCACACTTTTATGTTTTTGTGTTACATTAGACATCGTGTAGAAATATACCATATGATGAGTGTTTTCTAGAGTTGTGCGATTTAAATGTCAC
This sequence comes from Sphaeramia orbicularis, assembly GCF_902148855.1. NCBI lineage: Eukaryota > Metazoa > Chordata > Actinopteri > Kurtiformes > Apogonidae > Sphaeramia > Sphaeramia orbicularis. The sequence goes on from NC_043957.1 coordinate 31,288,638, forward strand.
AGCCATCTCTGAAAACCTTTTTTATTTATATTTTTCTTAAATCATCCATCACACTGAAATGAAAGAGACATTTTGGGAGCTGTGTAACTTTGTGGCTTATGGGTCTGATCAAGCGGTAACACGTGGACACATTTGGTGTTCAACAGTCTCTGTCATGAAAGCAGAGTAACTTATACGCATGTATTATACATATTTGAGTAGGTATTTATAAGCACTTTAACATTATGTACAACAGAATTTGGGGAGATACATTTTTTAGGTCAAAAATGTCACATTCAAACATTCAAAACATGTGGTTCTCAACAGAAACTGATATCAAGTAAGACAAAACCTTTTAGAAAATATGTTCAACTAATCTGAAAATAAATTCTGGAGTAAAATATTGAAAAGTCTCTGTTTTATTGACTTGGATGACTCTTTACCATCAGCCAAAATATATCAAAAAGATCATTATTTTCTGAAAGTTTCACTGAAATATTGGAATTATAAGTAACTTGAAAATTAAAAATTGGCATTTTTGTAGTAACACGTGGACACATTTGGTGTTCAACAGTCTCTGTCATGTAAGCAGAGTAACTTATATGAATGTATTATACATATTTGAGTAAGTATTTAAAAGCACTTTATCATTATGTACAACAAAAGTTGGGGAGGTAAAATTTTTAGGTGAAAAATGGTAAATTACTGCTTGGTAACATGTAGACTTGAAATGAACATCAGTTTTTTTAAGCTTCACACAAACATTCAAAACACGTGGTTCTTAACAGAAACTGATATCAAGTAGGATAAAACCTTCTAGATAATATGTTCAACTATGCTGAAAATAAATTTAGGAGTAAAATATTAAAAAGTCTCTGTTTTATTGACATGAGAATGTGGTAACACGTGGACAAGCTGCCATAGTGACACATGGATGACTTTTTACCATTGTATGCATCAGCCAAAACGTATTAAAAGATCATTACTTTCTGAAAGTTTCACTCAAACATCTGAATTATAAGTAACTTGAAAATTAAAAGCACGTGGGCAGGGCCTTTTAAGCAACTCACAAATGTTCAAACCAATAAATATCAATAATATTCACAAAATAATGACTATATACTTGAAACTTAACAATCATCTATATAATCAACAGATTGAATACATTCTTTAAAATGTTAGATATAATTTTTAGCGTCAAATTTGAGCTATATTTTTATGTCCGAGGCATGGCTATAGTGTAAAAAGTACAATCAATAAAAGCAGTTGGAACTTTTTTTTTCTACAAGTGGTATTTTAAAAAGAAAAACAGTTCCATAAAGTAGAAATCTTCAGCTAAAAAATGAGCCCACTTGATAAATGATGTGTGCTATTTTACTTTTTCATATTGATGGTCACTTTCACTTCATCGGACCCATATGTGATCTATTGTATTGCAGCAACTTTATCTTGCAAGGTGACTAGACATGCATTTAAAATGCATGCTTTGTAGCTTATCTGTCTCCACTTGTAGATTGTTTCAGCTGATTATCACCAGCCTTTGACCTCAAAAGTAGACGATGTGAAAATATGATGCGAGACACGTGCTCGCCCACAACCTTCTCTCTGAATCGACACCTCAGGAAAGGGGGAGACAACAAAGGTTAGGCAGCTCTTCACACAGTTTCTATAGTCTGTACACAACTTGAACAGATGTAGAGAGGTGATTACCTATTGAGACACCTCTGAATGAAACTAATAAACCTGGTACTGAAGAAGTCAGGATGAAGAGCATTTCTACATTTTACTGCCTCCTATGTGGTAAGTGTAACAATTAAACATATTATTTAACTCAAAACTGCCTCAGCTCTTTTCACATCATGCAATTCTGGCAGCTACGTGGGCAAGTGCATCAACGAGGATCAACGCAGAAGGACCAGAGGGAGGTGAAGTCTCGTTCAAGTGCTCACATTCTGTTGCCTCGCCATACACAAAGTACCTCTGCAAGGACCCATGCAAAGCCAATGAAGATAAACTGGTTAGTGTAAAATCCGGTGGGAGCAAAATGGAGGGGAGGATCGTTTTGGAGGATTCGGGTGATGGAGCCTTCACTGTGACCTTCACTAAACTTCAGCTTTCAGATACAGGAAAGTATTGGTGTGCAGTGGCTCGTCCTGGTTTTGATACATATATTGAAATACATCTCTCTGTAAAAGAAGGTAAGTGAATTATGTTAATGTGATTTTGTTGTTGTTGTTGTTGTTGTTTCAAAATACTTTTATTTATATCTCTGCTTTGACATGTAGCGGACCAAAAAGAAACTGTTACAAATGCTACAACATTCGTGACTTCTCCCACATGGACAAACCAAAGTGTTACCAGCTCAAGTGAACTGATATTTCATACAGACACCAGTGCAAACAGTTCACAAGGTATGACAAAACTACAATCTCTTTTCAAATCAAATTTGTCCAATCCAATCTAATCCAGCTTTATTTGTAAAACACTTTAAAACAACCGCAGTGGTACAAGCGTAGTGTTGTACAGAAGAATAATTGAAAGAAAAATAGAAGAATAAAATAAAGACATAGAACTGTACAAAAAAAGAAAACGGTGCCGTACAGAAGAATAAATAAACCCAAATAAAAAGAATAAAATACAAGAATAGATCAAAAAACAGCCATACAATTAAAAACAACAAAATAAATAAATAAATAAGAACAATAAACCATATATATATATATATATATATATATATATATATATATATATATATGTGTATATATATATATATATATATATATATATATATATATATATATATATATATATATATATACACACACACACACACACACACATACATACATACATACATACATACATACACACACACACACACACACACACACACACACACAATATTTTGAGGCAGGGATTGAAAGACAGTGTATGACCAATTAGTTTATTGAAAGTCATGAGAATTTATTTGCCACAAGAAAATTGACATAATAGAAAATGTTTTTATTCTATGTGTCCTCCTTCTTTCTCAATAACTGCCTTCACACGCTTCCTGAAACTTGTGCAAGTGTTCCTCAAATATCTGGGTGACAACTTCTCCCATTCTTCTTTAATAGTATCTTCCAGACTTTCTCGTAATAGTTTTGCTCATAGTCATTCTCTTCTTTACATTATAAACAGTCTTTATGGACACTCCAACTATTTTTGAAATCTCCTTTGGTGTGACGAGTGCATTCAGCAAATCACACACTCTTTGACGTTTGCTTTCCTGATTACTCATATGGGCAAAAGTTTCTGAAAAGGTGCGGATAATAGTGTTAGGTATGATTATGACATCAATATATGTTTGGTTTCAAAACCATTGACGTAGTGCCTGCTGAGAAAAAACAACTAAATGTTCATTGTAAATTTTGCTTCCCCACCCTGTATACACACATATATATATACTGTATATATATATGTATATATATATATATATATATATATATATATATATATATATATATATATGCTTCCAAAAACCATTGTTGCATCTAATCTTACAGCTAATAATAATAGAAAGGGTGTGAACATCAAGACAAGTGAGTTTCTGTCGAGGCATATCAGTTATCAGTTCATCTGTTGAGGTTGTGTTAAACTGAGCTGTCTTTCTTGGTTTTGTTCAGCCACAGTCTTATACTCGACTATAGGGGCTATCGCTCTGCTGATCATCTTGCTGCTGATAATAAGATTCAAGAAATGCAAAGGAAAGTCAAGACCCCAGCCCTGCAACAGAACAAACCTCAACATGACTGAAAACCAGGTATGAGGCACAAATCAAACATCAGTCTCCTCACACAATACCAAATATCTCCCTGGAAAAACATGACAACAGCCTCAAGTGAATCTGGAACGGTAATTTTTTTTTCATGGTTTCAGTGGTCACTAAGTAAAAAGGTGTTTTCCAAACAGCTAGTCTCATAATTGTGTTTAATTCTGAACAGGAACACTTTAAAGCCGCAACTTCTCACTATTGAAAGGTGTTGGGATAATTTAACAAGAAGAATCCAGTCTGACTCTGCTTAAAGGTCACGGAGTCCATCTGTCAGTACCTCTAAAGGCCACAAATGAACATCCAAACTGGGCCTCTTCTCATTTCTCTTTTTTGTGACTCCTCATGACTTCACTCCTCAAATCCTTTGCTTGTAATCCAGAAATTGTTCTCAGTAAGATACAAAGAAAGGTTTATCAGTCCTCAATGTACGTTTCAAGGAGAGGAGGATTAGGATTGGTAGTGGTGGCAGGGGTGCCATCCTGCTTGAACTTAACTGTAGACCAGAAATAATAAATAAATAAATAAATAAATAAATAAATAAAGTGTGTTGAAAGCAAAACAATCCAATCCCTGCAAGGTGCTGAATTAAAATCTGGTAAGATAAGATAAGATAAGATAAGATAAGATAAGATAAGATAAGATAAGATAAGATAAGATAAGATAAGATAAGATAAGACTTTATTGATCCCACTGCAGGGAAATTACAGTGTTAACAGTGTCAAGTTAGGCAGAGGTCAGGGCCCCACAGGTCACACCAGGCACCAGAAGGCCTCATAAAGAAGTGTAACACCCAGCATTTTAACCAATGTTAAGTACAGCTTAGTATTAAAAAGATGATTTGAACTGATGTATTGCATTAAATTAGATATATGTAATGTGATCAATAAGTATACCTAAGAAAAGAATGTTTAAATGAATGTTGATTCATTTGTGATTACTGTGTGTAGAGGAGACAAGTTGAGACATGTTAAAGCAGTGAAGGGGCATGTTAGGGCAAAACCCAGCAGAAAAGGAGAAGTAAAGTAAGCAGCACCGAGCCATCTGCAGCTGAAGCTAACTGATAACGTTAAGAAAAGAGAAGTGACATAAACAATAGGCTATTTTCTGCACCCAAAACTGGTCAAGACCGGTAAAAAAGGGAAGTTCTGCCAGAGGCATTTAGACATTACTCATCTATCAATGAAGTCAACTGTCTAGGCATCAATGAGGTAATGCCTAGAGTTTGGTTAAAAACCAGAACCGCTATTATAGCATTTTCAGAAGTGCAAGACGCTCTAAGAAGTTGCGTGCCCTACGTTGTAAAACGTAGAGAAGATAACTCTGAGCGATGCTCTTTTGAGACCCGAAAGGAGCGTGGCAGATTGGCTTCGGAGTTAATCTTACTTCTCAAATAATGCTGGAGGTTCATCTGATAGAATAACTTTGCATCGACGGATCGAACTTTTAAAAGCAAAGACCTATTTCTTCAGATGACAAAGGACCAAAGACTCTTAAAGGCAAGAATTGTATTTTAAGAGCTTTTACCACCTTTTGGGGAACATTTGCCGACGGACCATCTGTTTAACAGACTTTTGGTATTTTTCTCCACTTTGGCCTGGACTGGAAAAGAAGAAGAATTTTTACATTTTCTTATTTCTTTTCTTTTACCCAGTATTTTAAGACAAACTCGGCAGCCCTGATCAAGCTGTTGAAGTTGTCTTTGCAAATTAAATTAATTTTTACCTTTTGACTTTTTACAGTAATTAGATTAAATTTGGTTTTTGATTTTTCTACATTTATTCAATTTCTCTAACTTCTTGACTTTTTCCTATTTACGTTTTTGATATTGATTAAGTTTTAATTTTTGATTTTTATCCGAATTCTCCGGTTTTGTAACTTTTTCCGATTAATACTCGGTAAGTGATAATCCTATTTTTCTAAATTATACAATTGTTTATTTTTACTAGGTTAGACCTTTTTCTATATTTAGTTGTAATTACTATTCTTACATTTTCACTTATTGGGCTCTTTTTCTTGTATTACAAATTCTTTAGGAATTTAAGTCTTTTCAGACAACTTTGTGGTTTAAAGAAGTTTCCATTTTTATTCTTATTCGTCCGATTTTATCCGATTAAGTGAATTTTTACGAATTTATCCTATTGGATTCTTTTTCCAATTTTTCAATTCTTTATGAATTTGAACCTTTTTCAGAAGACTTTGAAGTCATTAGTTTTATTTCCATTTATCCGATTTTTCTCGGTTACTGGATTTTCTACGAATTCAGTCTATTCGACTTGTTAATCTAGATTGATTTTTGGATTCTAGTTTTATAGTTTTACTTTTCCGATTCAACCGGATTTACAACACTTTCTAGTTTTTGATCTTTTTACCAATTCGTGATTTTTCCTTTTACAGAAGTTAGAGAAATAATTATTCTTATTTGAGAACTTTTCCAATTTTGATTTTCTTTCAATTTTGGATTGAAGAAAAGAGACTTTCAACACCATTTTATTTTTATGTTTTTCTTCCCCTTGAGGAGATCAAGCGAGGCAACAATTAGGGACATTTTCACAAGGCTGAACTGTGGGTTGAGAGATTACAACAGGGATTGCGTTGAAGTAAGGAAAATTGAGGACAGTTTAGGTTTAATAATCAGGATATTGATTTATGGTTTTAGAAGTTCAGTTTAATGATTTTATTAGGGATTAATTGATTGATGATTTATGTATATGCTTTGCTTTGCTAAAATTGCCTACAATAAATTTATAAAAAGTAAATTCTAAATTCTCCTTGAGTTATTTCCCTGTGTGGCATAATATGCTGGTGAATGTAAAACGTTAGGTTTATTGTGTGCATAACATCAAAAGTCTCAAAGGTCCTGAAAGTATTTTAGCCTTTATCCACCTACCATTTTTATGTCCCGAAAGCCTATTTTCCTGGCTTTTAAATTATTACCTGTCATGTAACAAGTGCACTAATCCATGTGGAACAGCTACCAAAAACCAACTGGACTGGTATTATTACTGACCACAGAGTGGGTTTCTCCTGGCAGTTCTGGTACCAGGGTTAGCGGGGCAGAGGTTGGGATTAAAGGTAGTTAGAAGACAGGCGAGTGTTCCAAAATAAGTTCAGCTGAGTAGTACCTCTTCGGGTTAGTTCGTGAGGGTAAGACCCCAGTTCAGACACAAGAGGTCAGGACCCTATTTAAACGGAGTGCTGAACCACGGTTAGTAGTACCGGAGGATTAACAACAGCAACAAAAAAACCAAACCAAAACAAAAACAAAACAAAAACAAAGTGCAGGAAAGACAGGCAGAAACATTTAACTGTGAAACATGAAATACAAATACAGGGTGTCCCATAAGTCTCCATACATAGGAAAAATAAACGTTTCTTGACATAAACCATTTTTATTTATATAATATGCTCTATATGACTGCCATTTTGTCGGGAACACATTTCAATGCGTGTCCTCCACTGCTGAAGAACTATAAAGAAGAAATATAAAGAAATACATGTTAGAACCATATATGTATGGAATGTATTATGTCTCCTGTGTATGGAGACTTATGGGACACCCTGTAGAACCACCTCAGAGCTCCTCAGTCACTGGACTCCTTCAAAAAGGGGCTAAAAACATTTCTGTTCAGACAGGCTTTTTATGGCCCACCATGCTACTTTGTTTTATTTGCTTAGTCTTTTATTCCTGATACATTAGTTTATTTTTAAGTGGACTGTCTTCTCTCTGTAGCACTTTGAGATTCTGCTGAATGAAAAGTGCTTTATAAATGCAATTTATTATTATTATTATTATTATTATTATTATTATTATTATTATTATTATTATTACATATGTTTATATCTACAAACACCAGTAAAGTGAAGTGTTTATCTTACGAAATGTCACTGAGCTGAATTTAATGTTAACGTTGTTTTGAGTGTTTGTATCTTTAAACAAAATACACAAGAATGTGAGTATTATTATTGTGTGCTCCTGTCCAGCAGAATAACTATGATGTGGGTGTTGACATAGCCACACAGGATCCACCGATGTCTGCCTCTACAGCAGAGGAATCAGCCACTCCCGTCTATGAAAACATCGGCTCCTCCAAACCCAGGCCTCCTGTTCGGCCCAGAGATTCAGCTGGGAATTCCCAAAACAACCATGACACCTATATTATTCCACTGCCCACAGTATCATATAAAAGGCAGAAATGCACATGAAACACACATAACTGCAAAGTCTACAAACACAACTCCATCAGGGAGCTGTGCAGGTGGCGTATCATCTCATCCAGCCGCCGTCTGCAGTGACTCCACCAAAACCAGGTCACTTTGGTTTGGATTGGATTTATCAGGAACAGTGACAGGATCAACCACTGTCACATATTAATAGATCATCTCAATTTTAACATTACAAAAGAAAAATTTCACTCAGCTACTCTGCTTCTACAGTTTGTTGTTGTTGTTTTTTTTATACTTTTTCATTTTGTCATGACAGTCTAAACCAGGGGTGTCAAACTCATTTTAGTTCAGGGGCCACATTAAGCCCAAATTGATCTCAAGTGGGCCGGACCAGTAAAACAATAGCATAATAACCTGTAAATAATGATGACTCCAAATTTGTCATTTTGTTTTTGTGCAATCATTAAATTATGAAAATATGTACATTTACAAACTATCCAAACAAAAATGATGTGAATAACCTGAAAAAACTAAAATTTCTTGAGAAAAATAAATGCAATTTTAACAATATTACACCTCAACTTACCATTTATACATGCATATTATGGATTGGATCTACAAAGGCACAAAATATTTAATAACAGGAAGAATAATGTTAAAATTTACAGGTTTTTCACATTTCATTGATCAAGGATAGTTTGTAAATGTTAATATTTTCATAATTTAATGTAAGTTTTTATACTAAGACAAAAATTTGGAGCTGTCATTATTTATAGATGTAAAGTAATATTATGTTTTTCACATTAAACTAAGAAATTTTGGAGTCATTATTTATAGGTTATTATGCTATTATTTTAGTCAAGATCACATTGTCCTGTATGTGGAACCTGAACTAAAATGAGTTTGACATCTTTGATTGTTAATATCTGAAGTGTAATTTTTGCAAATTCATCCCATTGGCTGGACTGGAACTTTTGGCGAGCTGGTTTTGGCCCCTGGGCCACATGTTTGACACCCCTGGTCTAAACTAAATGAATCAGGATGTCCAATAACAGAAATAACTTATATTTCATAATTCAGCCCAATTCACCATTTTGAAGTTTAATGTTTTTTTTTTTGTTTTTTTTTTTTTTACTAAAACTTTTATTGCACGCAGATTTAACTCTACAGTTGTTGTTTTTTTTTTTTTTTTTGAAATTTAATTCAAAAGTTTCATGTTTTTGCATTGCCAAATTAATAAATGAATCCATTCTGCTGGTGCATCTCAATTTATCCATAAAGAGCCAAATGTCCTCCAGCGACCAAAATCATTCACTGATATAAAATATTTAATACCTATTGATCCACTAATGCAATCAAAATGTAAAAAAAAAAAAAAAAAAAAAGGTGTAAAATACAGTTTGTCATCTTTTCATGGTCATCAGATATGACCCATTTGGATGTTCAGAGGCTCCGTAGTGAACATCGAAACACTGTCATCTTCTACAACATTGATTCACCAATAAAACCCATGGAGTTTAATAAACAACAGTGGATGGAGACAACTGGTTTATGTTCAGTTAATAATATATTTTACTGAAAAAGTCACCTTTTCTTGTGTTTTCTACTTTTTTAATATAATAACCCTCAACTTTAATTTAAGCTTCAGTGAACATCTACATGATCAGTAAATTAAATACAGGAAAATACCTGATTAACACTGAAAAAATGCTAAATGCAGAGGGCGATATTATAATAAATTGCAACCAATCACTTATGAAAAGTTAAATTAAAAAAAAAAAAAAAAAAAAAAAAAAATTGGAAGTGCCACAAAAGTAGCACTGGGTCTTTATGGGTTAAACAATTTCAGCCAAATGGGGCTTGTTAGAACTGCAATTTTTACCTCCGCCAAGGAGGTTATGTTTTTGCCAGGGTTTGTTTGTCTGTCTGTTTGTCTGTCCGTTAGTGTGCAACATAACTCAAAAAGTTATGGACAGATTTTGATGAAATTTTCAGGGTTTGTTGGAAATGGGATAAGGAAGAAATGATTAAATTTTGGTGGTGATCGGGGGTGGGGGGGCCCACGGGGGGGGGCACTGATCAGCCTTGTCGGAGGTCTGCGCTCTCCGAGTGCTTCTAGTTTTTTTTTTTTTTTTTTTTTTAATGTCTGGGGGGTTTAGGAATGTGTTTTTTTGGAAATGACATATTGGAGCGCATACGCATAGAGCACTTGCATTTGTGTGTACAGTTATTGAAAGCATTTAAATACATGTGGAGATGGAAAAAAGACACTGATGCTGAAAAGGTGTATTTGCAATTTAAAATACATACTGTATCAGGATGTTGGTATCATGTTTCACTTCAGACTTTAGCGAGTCCTAGTGGTCAGACTGAAAAAGAGCACTGTTGAATGAAAGTGTGAGTGTCAATAAATGATATGTTTCATGTTATGAGGCTTGTGCATATCGATCTCATTTCATTTGAACACAGGTTTATTTTTAATATCTCACCTCCTGACATCTTAAAAGCCACTTATGCAGCGTATTCTTGATCCCTACTTTCAATTCTACATTACTAAGCTACAGATGAGCGAAAAGGTGACACTTTGTAATAAAACAAACATGATAACAATTTGGTGTCAAACAAAAATCTGCATTAACTTGCAAGATTTCAAAAAATATTCCAAGGCACACTGTAGGATTTGTGTGAAATAAAATGCACTTATTACTCCATGGCAATCATTTAAAATACAGCCAACGCACTGATAACTAGAAAAGCACTCGGAGAGCGCAGACCTCCGCCAAGGCTGATCAGTGGCCCCCCCCCCGTGGGCCCCCCCACGCCAAGGAGGTTATGTTTTTGCCAGGGTTTGTTTGTTTGTCTGTCTGTCTGTCTGTCTGTTTGTCTGTCCGTTAGTGTGCAACATAACTCAAAAAGTTATGGACAGATTTTGATGAAATTTTCTGGTCTGCGCCCCCCCCCGTGGGCCCCTCCACCCCCGATCACCACCAAAATTTAATCATTTCTTCCTTATCCCATTTCCAACAAACCCTGAAAATTTCATCCAAATCTGTCCATAACTTTTTGAGTTATGTTGCACACTAACGGACAGACAAACAGACAAACAAACAAACCCTGGCAAAAACATAACCTCCTTGGCGGAGGTAATAACATGATAACAATTTTGTAAAAAGTAGGTTTTGTCTATTTGGTCATTTGAAGTTCACTGAGTGTACATCCTATCATCAAAGTTGCTTTAAGTCACATGTATCAGTCTTTCTTAAATGGGGGTACACATACCCTCCGGGGTACTTGGAAGAAACCCAGGGGGTACTTGGACATTTTTTGGGGTAAAAATACAATAAATAAGTCATCATGTACTGAATACAAAATAAATAATAAGAATTAATGCAGAAATAAAACACAGTCAATACATTCATAAAACTAGAAAAGCACTCAGAGAACTCGGAGCCCCCCCCCCAAAGCTTTGGCAACATTTCAAGAACATTTCTATTTTATTCTATTTCTATTTTATTTGGGTAATGAAGCAATTATTTTTGTTGATGAAAGGTTCATTTACACATTAAGGACCAATTCATTTATTTTCCTTATAAATGACAGAGGCCACTTTTTGGTTTATATTTGGCACACAAAATTCACTTCTAAAAATTTGTTATTTTTAATATATTACAGTTAAGTATATGGTGCTTGTTTGCACAGTTTTGAAAATAAAAACAGACACCTTTGGCACAGGTACAAATTCTGCCTCAATTATTCAATCAAAAATGCTGAAGCGTGAGGTGGGGGTACTTGGCTAAAAAATATGTCAGGGGGTACTCCACTGTAAAAACTTTGAGGACCACTGACAAATCAAACATTAACACAAGAAGAAAAGTAATCTGGATCTATGTTTCAGGCAAAGTATAAACCATCCGGGAGCCATGTTTATGAGAACGGTGACATGAAACGGTGAAATGATGAAGGTCTGAGGATGAGTCAGGTGGTTTACCCACACAAATAACAACAGATTTCATTGTAAATTACTAATTTATGTATGGTTTAATAACCTGTAATAACAATATTTGAGTTAGCACATATGAAAGCGCCCTTTTCTGGTGTTGATCCTCCTCCAACCAAGATCAGCTACTTATAAGGAAGTGGCACTAATGCATGGATTGATGAATGATTTACACAAACGTACAATGAACCTGAGTGCTCAGAATTCAACCTGAACTATTATCGTAAAAACAAGAACAGGAATAGTGAATTTGTAGAGATGCATTGTGTGTGACCAGGTTAAAATACTGTATGCCACTATTTCAGTTGCACAAGTGTCCTTTTTTCACTTTCATAACATGATTTTTTTGGGTGGACAGTTTAGTGCATGAAAGAGGAAGAGGTTCATATACATGGACATGAAAGCACTGGATCGAACACAGACATAAGATAGTTTTAACCAAAGCTCCAGTACAGGTTGTTGTCCTTAAAGGTGAACAGCCACAGTGGGAAAACTGGGAGTGATGGCATCAGCCTGGACGTCACGGAGAACAACTGCAATGGTCATCATTACTGCACTTCAGTTCCAAGGTGGGACAAAGGTTCATCTAAAACGTTTTACTTTCTGTATCACAGTGAGTGGTTGATCAGTAATTCACTGCTGTTAGACTTAATTTTCTCTTACAAAATTTGTTCTGGGCCTGAAACCTGAAAGTACAGCACTAAGACCAATGATGTAGTGATGTGGTATTACCCTTCCATGTTTAGTTTCTCCATTTAAGCTCAATTTAATAAAATCCACAAAAAAAGACTATTATCCTGTTCATTCAGTCACAATTATTTTGCCACTAATACACTATATACTGTGTCATATATTGTTTTGTTTTCTTTTTTACAGCTCTGATCAGTGTCGAAACTATGACTGTTACCAGTGTGGAGGGTCAGAGTTTTGACTTCATTTGTAAATATCCAGCTGAAATGCGGTCAAATGCTAAGTATTTTTGCGTTGAAGATGGCCAAATGTGCAGTACAGTCCTGATAAAAACAGATAAACACAACAACTGGACAAGAGATGGACGTTTCTCATTGTATGACAACATTACTGGGGCCTTCTTCCTGGTCCGGGTGGACAAGCTCATGTTGCAGGACAGTAGGAAGTACTGGTGTGGTGTGGATGTCGACTCTCACCCTGATCATATTAGTATCATACAACTAAATGTCTCTCAAGGTTTGTCACTACATTTGATCACAGTTTCAGTTTCACAGTTTTTATATTATGAAATTCTAGTGTTTGTAAGTACATAATATAATGTTCACAATAAAGCAGTGGTTCCCAGCCTTTTTTGGCTCATGACCCCATTTTAACATCGCAAATTTCTGGCGACCCCAGACATTCAAAACAAAGACTTTGTTTTTTTTGGCTAAAATTAATTTGTTTTTGATCATGTAATAGTTTGCCATGCTATGTTGCAAATAAACATTAATTTTAGACAACATTTAGGCTATATAATGTATATTATTATGGACGGAAGCAGAAAAGTCAGGTGTAGATTACTGCACAAAGTGAGACTTTTATTTTCCTTGGTCAGGATATGTACAGTCAGCCCAGCTTGGATTTACAAGGCTGACAATTAATACTGAACAAACAATAACTCAAACTATGAATTATGAAAGAGCTGCAGCATCTGAAACCGACCACAATGAACATTTGAAAGATAAACTACCACAGTGCTTCAGTTTCAGCTTCACAGTTTGTCATGTCTTTTATGGATTATGATTGTCTCTGTCAACTCACCATACATTTTTATGAGTAAATTGTTTTTTTTTTTTTAAATCAATTACTAGAAATTTCAGGCGACCCCATGTGGGGTCCCGACCCCAAGGTTGAAAAACACTGCAAGAAAGGCTCTGTAGAGTTTTCAGACCGAGAGTGTATTTTAATAAGAACTAACTCATCATGGTTGAAGATTTAACTCAACAGTTCAGTATGTTGTTGCTAAATAAATAGTATTTGCTTGTAACTTGTCTTAGTACACTCAGAAAATCCCACAGCTGATAGTTGAGAGCTCTGACAGCTTTATTCTTGTCCACCGTTTCCCATAAAGTTAGATAAAATATTTTTACCTTAATTACTTATTCTTGATAGATAATGTAACTGGGACTCAGTATGTTAGTGTTGCACTTGGTTGAAGGTGATTACTGATGTTCATAAATAGGAATAAAATGAAGAATATGGCTGAAAACTAAATTATTCCAACTGCATGGGCAACAATTTAGTATTATAATTTGGTCCACATGTTAATTTCCTTCTAAACCCCTCATGCTTTACATGAGGGTTACATTTCCCACATGTTCCTCATTTCTGAACTTTGAGTTTCCCTGATAATGCAACTACATATAGGTTATTACTGACCATTAAAGCAGTATATACATTTTTTTCTATGTGCATAAAACTTGAATTAGTATATTTTGCTCTTGTTCAACAGAATGCAGCCCAGTAAACCTCTCACATCGCAGTAAGTATATGTATGACTATGCTATATATATATATATATATATATATATATATATATATATATATATATATATATATATATATATATATATATATATATATATATATATATATATATATATATATATATATATATGTCGAAATAGGATCATTGCATATGACTATAAATGGTTTACGTATCTCTCTTCTCAGCCACTGATGAACCAACACATCATAACATCATAGTGGACAGTGAGTAATATGCATGTGTACAGTCAAATATGGTATGTGTGAGTTTGTTGATCTTAATTTGTTGCTTTCACTTTCAGAGCACAACCTCCCCTTGTTCCTGACCGCCGTGATGTGTGTCGCAGCGCTTCTGTTTGTATTTCTGTTCACCCTTTGTCTGCTGCTGGTTGTCAACAAACGAAGATCGAGCAGACAGGTTAGGCCATGAAATAAGCCTTTTCACCCACTACCATAACTGTTCTGTTAAACCATAAAGACTCAGCGTTACTTTTGTGCCACTTCCCAAATGTTAATATTAATCTTAACTGATTTAACACCATTTATTTTAATATTATGCTCTGTATTTTGCATTTTAAAGTATAAATCAGGTATTGTTTTAAACAGTCGCCGAAAAAATTACTAGGCCACCCCTCATTTTCTTCAATTTCTTGTTCATTTTCGTGCATGGTACAACTAATTTGTTTGGACAAATATGATAACAACAAAAATAAGTCATAAGAGTTTAATTTCAGAGCTGATATCTAGCCATTTTCCATGTTTTCTTGACAATACCCAAAATTACTTAGGTTCTTACATCAATAGCTATAGCATTTTACTGACAAAAACAGTGCTTTTAGGCATTCCATGTTTTCTTTTTTGTCTGTGTTAGTCACATGATGCACACAGGAGTTAGTACTTGATTGCATAACCATTGTTTTTGATGACTTTTGATGGTCTAATAATTTTTTCTGCAACTGTATTTAATTAATGTGTTGACCCATGGGGATCCACGGGTTCTAGATGTGGTAGTTTTTATGTTATTAAGTACTCGTGCATGCTGTACCGCATTTGTCCAACAGTCACCGCCAAAGCATTCTGGGTAGAGCAATGTGATTGTAAGGCTATTGTATTCCAAAATTACTAATTTCTCCCCAAATTTTCATCTTATTAACTTGCCATTTTCACTTGTCTCTTCCTTGACCAAAAATACATAGATCTGTCAAACTGCAGCAGTCAGCTCTTTCCAGATTTGTGTGAGTTATAATCATGTAGATGTCCATAAAAGCTCAGACTAAAGTCTTCTACAACTTTGATTCACCAGTAAAACCCATGGAGTTTAATAAACAGCAGTGAATGGAGACACTTGTTTTATGTTCAGTTAATGATAGATTTTACTGAAAAAGTCACTTTTTCTTTAGTTTTCTCTGTTTCTGATATAATAACCCTCAACTTTAATCTGAGGTTTTATGGACATCTACATTATCATTGAATTAAATACAGGGAAATACCAGATTTTCACTGAAAAAATTCAAAATACAGAGGATAATATTATAATAAATGGTAATAAATCACTTATGTAAAGATTAAATAGAGAGAAAAAAATCATTTGGGAACTGACACAAATGTAGCACTGGGTCTTTCTGGGTTAAACATTTTTGATTAGTAGATGATTTTGGTCGTCCGTGGATGTTTGGTTCTTTATGGGTTTATTCAACTGTATGTAAACGTAAAGATACTCTGGTCTCTAAAGCCACAGATGTCGACTGACTATGTGACAATGATGCCTGGTGTGAGACCTGAACCGGAACACCGCTGCAGATGTTCGTTTCCGGACCGGATAGATCTTTCAGATTTTCCACCCCCGCCTCCTGACCTTTGCTTCCACTTCACATCAAAGCAACGGGAGTCCACTGTCACCCTTGGTGTTGAAGAATACGTAGACGTGGATGTATCAGAGCGGCTCTGCCAGTACCAACATCTAGATCTGGGTCGGTCAGAGGAGCACGTCTATCACAGTCTTCATGGAAACACTGGCCCTAAAGACAGAGCCAGAGTCAAAGAGTAGTTCATGCTCACAAGTTCAGAGTCAGATTTCAGTAGCTACAGAATCAGAGATGATTACTTTGAGACAACAAAGGAGGCTGAACTTCCCCTAACGCTTCAAATGAATGGGCAGAATTGCACAGTTGAATTTACAATAAAGATCCAAATTACATTTAAATTAAAATTATGCACTTAATTTTATGGCTATGTTGTTCTGGTCAGCTGTTTATTGTTTTGCTTTCTGACGCAAATTCCCCGATACATTCTGATATCAGTAGCCCACACTTTTGAATTCCCACTGACATCGAGCATCAGTGGGTTGTCTATGAGGCAGCACCAAGCTGTTTTTTTTCACTGCAGGGATGCATGGTGGTCATTGGCTAAATACATAAAATCATGCCACCCAAAACCCTCTCACAGATGTTCAGCATTTCTGGGAGTGAATGGGTCAGTCAGCAGGCCAGGACGCTGGACTTTGGACGTTGGATTGGATGAACTGTTCAACAGAGCAGGTATTGGTCCGAAAGGATGAAGCCGTTTTGACTGACAGCGATGTTGAAACATACTGGCATCGGAGCACGTTGGAGCTCAAACCCATGCGGATATCAATGGAAGAGAGGATGTTTGCCAAAGTGCTGTCCAAACTGTGTCTCTGTGTTTGTTTAAAAGACACAGCTGGACAGTGCAATGCCTCAGCTTTACTTTGGTGAAACAATATGGTCTACATCAGCTGAAGAGAAACAGGGCCAAGTCATACACCTGCAAGTGTGTGTTGCTGTGGTTTTATGGCATAGATGAAGCATAACAGCCTCAGTTAAGCATTCCTTTTTTTTAAAAAATTGCTTTGCTGTAATACGACAAGTTTCATGATGGAGCTGTAAGATGAACTTCATCTGTTTTAAAGACCAGCAGCTGCCACTGCACAGAATGCAACCAAATTAAAGGAAAATGTGTCACAATTTTAAAGGAAGTTTGAGAAGACTGAAAAAAGAAAACCCAAATATATTCAAGTTTCCATCCACTACAGTCAAATATTAAGAGCTATTTTTTTCATCATTGGGTTAAAATATTTACCCATTAAAATGGTGTTTCACTCAGTAATATACAAGTTATTGATTGAGGAGCTGATAAATGTATGAGATGTAATATTTGTTTGTGCACATCATTATACATGGTGGCATTTCATTACTTTTTTCCATCTATTATAGCATTTTTGTCTGTTTCTTGCACTGAAACAAAGAATCCTGCTGTCTCCTTATTAGTCCACACATGGAGACACACAGTTATTTACTAAATCTGTTTCTATTCCATTTATTTTCATTGCCTTAGCAACAATAGTGCAAATAAAAAGAGCTATATAGAAAAGCACCTAATGGTTGGTCTGTCCATATTAACTCTGATCTCTGTGTGTGTGTGTGTGTGTGTGTGTGGGGGGGGGTCCATTTTAGTCTACTTAAGAAACATTGTGGACTCTAGGTGAGATATGGTTCATTGTGGGGTGATTATACTAATGAAAATGCACTTATGAAAGTGTTAATTCATTTCAGGAGCTACACTCCACCCTCAGAAAGTATATACTGTATATGATTAGTTGCTGGAGGAACAATGGTGTTATCTGTTTGTCTGTGAACTGTTGTTTTGAAGCCAGTAGTTTGTGATTTTGTTGTTGCCAAGGTGCTATTTTGAAGCCAGACGTGACTATATATGGACAAAGGGGTCAAAAGTGAACTAATGCTTCGCACTATCTTACAAACTCAGTCATTTTACAGTTTTATTAGTGGTCCCTATTAACCACAACTACCTTTAGGTGTCTGGAGAGAAAAAAATGTGACTTAAACAAACTGAAAGTACAAAGGTCTGACTCAACAAGCAAGCAAGCTGATATATAGACCTGCCAATAAAAGACTGATATGGAAGACATTAAATTGTATATGCCCTGAGATCTGATAAATGGAAAAAGGGGGCCAGAAGAGAGAAGTTCAGCCTAAGTCTATAGATACAGTCGGCAACAACGGGAGTGCCCACAAACATCACATCCGGTTAGAGCTGAAGGGGAATAAAAACGGTCTCTGCCATTATTCACAATGCAGAAGAGTTGCTGTGGGCCAGAAAAATCACCAAATAAAGATTTAAGTTTTTCCGAATAATAAAATGAAACCACAAAGCAGGACAAAATGACCTCAAGCTATCAAAAGAGAGGACGAGTTCAGAATATTATGGGACCCAACAACTAAATGTGTATGTCTCCAGTGAGCGCGTCATTTCAGGTCAGTTTAATGTAATGTGAACCATTTCCAAACAATCGTAGACTATGTCAGTGGTATCAGCAATATTAGATTAATTGTTTAAATGCTAGTGAATTTTGTATGTCATTTGTGTAGATTTCCTCATAACATGTACAAAAATACACATTCAGTACCTAAGTAGAAGTACAGATACTTGTGTACAAAAATCTGGTAAAAGTAGAACTATTGATTAAAGTTCTTTACTGAGTATGGTATATGGAAAAAAAAAAGTGCTGGCTCAGAAATGTACTCTAAACATAAAATCAAAGCCCCCTGAAGGACATTTCTATTGCCTGTTTCTGTGCAAAGCTAAAATAACCTCACATCATATTGGACCAAAAACAACATTAATTAACATTAATTCATCTATTTAATGTCAGGTACTGAAATTATGTTAAGTTTAATTCATCATATCTGTAGTAAAATTGATACAGTCCCTTACGAGGTGACTCCATTAAGTAGCAGAAGATGTGTGTAAATGAAACTTCAGACCACAGGATCGGATCATTCGCCCAGTCTTTTAAAATGTATGGACAACAATCCAACCCCAGTGGATTTAATTCTTTAATATATCGATCCTCGTCAGAAGGCAATAGCGACTCAAAGTATGTCATGACAACTTGTTAGCGTTAGCAAAACAAGTTTACATTCCGCGTTTTTACGTTACAGTGGACTGGGGATTGTTTTCCCCCTTAGGTTTACCCACCCCCAGCTGTGATGTCGTTCCCAACTGTATCGAGGACTCAGGGCTTCTCGCAGCTGACCCTAGTGGCCATCAGTGGTATTACAACTTTAAGATACTCCTGCATTTTGGAGCAGAGGTCCTTAACCCCTGGATCCCTTGAAACCTTACACACTGAAGTTTAGACTTTTAGATGTTGACTACTACTAATATTATCTTGTTAACGATGATAACAGTAAATATTAAAGTAATTGCACATGAACTTGGAAGGCAAGCCAAGGCAAGGCAAGTTTATTTGTATAGCACATTTCAGCAACAAGGCAATTCCAGGTGCTTCACACAGGACATTGAAATATAACGACAAGGGAAAAAGAAACACATTTAAAACATTATAAAAGAAACATGTAAAGGGTGATTAAAAACAGCAAGCAAGAAAACAACACATAAAACCCAAAAAATATAAAAATAAACACATATTAAAATAAGAGTTGCAGTGAAGAGTTTCAAAGGAGAATATAAATTTAAAAAGTAAAAAGCCTTTTAGTCAAAGGTGGCAGTGAACAGGAGAGTCTTTAACCTTGACTTAAAAGAACTCAGACTCTCAGCAGACCTGATATTTTCTGGTAGTTTGTTCCAGATATACGGAGCATAGAAACTGAATGCTGATTCTCCATGTTTAGTTCTGACTTTTGGAACACAGAGCAGACCTGCACCAGATGACCTGAGTGGTCTGGATGGTTCATACTGGACTAGAAGGTCTCTGATGTATTTTGGGCCTAAACCATTCAGTGCTTTATATGCTAGCAAGAGAATTTTAATGTCTATTCTCTGAGAGACAGGGAGCCAGTGTAGAGACCTCAGAACTGAAGTGAAGGAAGGGCGACAATGCTATAAAAACATTCTGCTGATTTACTGCTGACCTTTGTTTTTTATTCTCTATATTCTGCAGTTGAAATTTATGCGAAACACAAAAAAAGACCCATGGTAATTACAGTGGAATTTTTTATTTCCTCAATTCAAGCTGTAAGAGTCAATAAAACCTCCCCAAAAGAGTGAATTGTATCTGTCTTGTTTTTTGCTAAAATAAACCACATTACAGTATGTGAGATTGTTCTTGTATTGATTAGTAATTGGCCAACAGTTGTGGAGGGCTTTTTTTTTTTTTTTTCATCTTAAAGTCTAATGCACGGTTTTGGTAACAGATGTAGACACAGGAAGCTGACCAAACATGAAAAACAACAATGTCAAAGAGGAACTTGTGACATATACAGAGCTGTTAAATTCCACTGCAGTGAGAGTGAGATAAATAAAGGAGAAAAGAAAGGGCTGTGGATCTGAAGGCGAGCATGGAGGTTAATGTCATCATGATGATCTTAGTTTTAGGAGGTAAGATTCATGTCTCTGCTCCTCTGTATGGGTGAGTGATGTCTTTGTGCTTGTCGGTTTGCCCTTGCTTTAACTTCAGCTGCAATGTTCCTTAACTTTTCACACAAAAACCTGAAGTAGTTTGGGTTTGAGTCGTAACATGTAATCATTAAAGGGTTTTAACTTTTTCCAAAATGCGGCCCATGAAATGTATCACTTAAGTCTCCATTCTTGTAAATCGACTGTACATATTTGAGCGTGATCCAGGCCTAGCGATCAATAAAGTCGGTCTGACATTGAATCCACTCCCTATTTTTCAGAACAGCCCCATAATACCAGGACTTGCAGTGTCTTCTTACTAACAGCTCTTTCGTATTCTAAGACGAAGCTTCAACTAAACATTACCTGAGTCACATTATAAATGTATATGTAAGACAAATATATTAAAAAGCTGATCATGTTATTGCTTTTTAACATCAGAGCAAACTAATACCATTGGTCTAATATAAAAATGGAAAAGTCAGTTTAGTTTAATTGTTAAAAATGTAGAGATGAAGATACCCATTTTAGTTTGTTATAATAAAGGACTGTTAAAATGCCATAATATTTGTATTCATCACATTTTCATTGCTTCATTTTGGTATAAAATGCATGCGTTGCCATGCATTTAAACATCAGAATTTGTCTTCATCTTCATCTTTATGATAAAGTAAAATGTAAAAATCATACTCATTTCAGTGCTTTTGTTTAAACACATCTTAAAACATCTGAGAAGAAGGTTGAATTGTGTAACAGCTTGTAAACATAAATTGAAAAAGGCTGCTTCAAAGATTCTAAAATGTCTCATCAAGTACATTATTAATAAAATAAACTGACTTAGTTTATCCAACAGATAAACAACTGGTTGAACTGCCCAGTGTTTGTTTTTGTCTGTCTTTAAAGCAGGGTTATGGGACATGGAAACTGAAGCAGTGACAGAAACAGAAGAGGAAGGACAAGACATTGAAATTACATGTTCACACTCTAACGCTATTGGCAACGGCAAATATTTCTGCAAAGGAGATTGTAGAAATAAAGACGTCCTTATACACACGGCGGACAAGGTTCCAAATGGGAAATACAGCATCAGAGATGAAGGCAACACGTTTTATGTGACCATCTTTAAACTGACTATAAATGACTCAGGGCTTTACTGGTGTGGAATAGACAGAGTTGGTCGGGACACGTACAATCGAGTGGACCTCATAGTCACAAAGCGTGAGTTCATTCATCATTGTACATTCATCCACTGAACAATGTTTTGCTATTCATCTGTCACAAGATAAAAACACAGCTTCCACTTTTTTTCCCCAAACTATAGATCTTTTGTTACAACACTTTCTGTCACGAACTACTCTTCTCTTTTTCACAACATTAATTACAGGAAATAGATGAGACAAGACATGCAGAGTCACCAGTAGGTAATAAAAAAGGACCATGAGTAACTTTGTATTTCTCTTTCAGGAACTCTAACACAAGAAAATCCATCCAAGGCATTTGGGTCCCATATGTCATCCACCAGTAAGGAGTGTTTAGTTGTGTTTAAGACAAGTACAGTGTGTGTGTATGATACATCGTCACAGAGATGTGATATTTTCTCTTTTTCAGTGAAGCTGTTGTATGTCGGGGCCAGTCTTGGAGTGCTTGTGTTGGGTCTGGTGATTGGCCTCATAATATTTATCAAACATCGAAAAAGAGACAAAGACAGCCAATCTACCGGTATGAGACAAATGAACAAAACAAACAACATTCCAGGGTTTCTGACACTGTTTGATTCTGAAAGACAGCCTTTAACTGAAAACATATATAGATTATGCACTCAACTCTCAACACCGTACAAAATCTCAAATCAAGACATTTTTAGCGTTTGACCTTCATCTATGTTTACATGTCATGTAACATATAAATATTCTCTAATTCTTCCATAATTCTATTTTCTGTTTTTTCATATGCTGTTGGTATTAAATCTGTTATTTTGAAGATATTTTTAGATGCATCCATATGTATGTCTATACTGGATTTAACCCTTTCATGCATACTGGTCACTACAGTAGACACTTATTCTCCAGCTGTTCTCTTATATATTCATGGGTTTTGTTGTTTAGTTGCATATCTGCCAACACAGTGGACACTTATGCACCATCTCATACACTGCAAAAAGTTACTGTAACTTTGCTGTTCTTGATAAACTTGATCTGCACTAACATGTTTGAGTATAAATCAACTGCTAGTTGTTATTAGACTGTAATTAACAATTTTCTTAATTTTTTTTGCATATTATCCCCATGAAGTGAGTAATAACTAGTATTAGAGTATGTTAAAATGTGAGAAAACATCAGATTAGCTGCATGAAAAATGTTCTTATTTCATAATTTTCACACAGTATATCACTTTCTGATATTGCGTTTTAAATACATGTTTCTTTGCTTCAAAAATTAAATACATGGTGTCCAGTTGAGTGGACATTTTTATAATGCCATAAAAAAATAGGTTAATTAAAAAATGCCAATCACATTATTTTCTTTATGCCTAAAGAGGAATAAAAACACTGAGGAAAAAAATCTTGACTAAGGTTTTGATAATTCATGCATCAAAGAGTTCAAGTCCCATCACTTCTGCTGTGCCCCATGGGACCAAATGTCAGAAATAATATATGTCACCATTTACACATATGATGATGTCACATACAAACATAATCACACATCTGTGGACAAAATAAGCTCTTGTTGCACATGATACACATCATCAACACCCAAGTGACTGCTGCCTTAGTATATTTTACCTTAATCTTTGCCAGTGAGGTAAAAATAAATAAATAAATGAGGTGAAAGTCTTTACAAGTCTGGTCATGTTGAGGCAGTAGATACATCTTCAGTGACTGAGCAGATTACAGATAAGGACTGTTACGTTGATGACGCCCCTGTGACCACACCAGGTCTGATGTGGATTCTTTATATTTATATATTTTCACAGTCTGATACTTCAACAGTTTAACCACAAACTGTAGCTTTACAGAAAATTAGATTCTAAATTGACAAACATCAGATGTGTAGATGATGGCACAGTTCAAATGGGATCAATACTTATTGTCGACTACAATATGTATGTTTTTGTTTTTTCTTAATTAAGGTTCCATTAGCCACAGTCAGAAGGGTAGAACTTTATTTTAATATTTGGCAAAAAAAATGTGTGTCATTTCTAATGTGATGTCAAAGTAACACCTCAAGGTAATATCTCTACATTGGTTATGAACCATCACTAAGTCATAAGGATGAGGCCACAGGATTATTAGAGTAGACAGTGTAGGCATCTAACTGAACTTATACTCTTCATTTCATGATTAGTCACTTTTTAACATGTGAAATGTGTACTACAACAAAAGCCTTTTAACACTTCAAAACTTACAACCATTTTTGTTGCAACTTCCAAGTTAATTTTTCTCTACATTTTAACCGTTCCTACATGATTTATCATAATTTATTATGTTGTTCTCTGCATTTTGAATTATTCAATGAAAATCATGTCTTTTCAAATATTTCATTTACTGATCATGTAGAAGTTCATAAAAGCTCAGAGTAAATTCAGAAGTCATTATATCAAACAGAGCAAACTGAAGAAAATTTGACTTTTTCAACAAAATAAGCATTAACCCTGTAAAGCCTGAACCATTAAAGCATTGAAAGTAAATTCCAGTTCCTTGAAACTGGAGTCTTTATTGGTCATTCTGAACAACCCATTTTTTTTTCAAATATCAATTGCCATGTAGGAGTTTCAATTTTGTATCATATTTGATACATCGAGTCTCAATGCTCAAATCTTATTATTTTTGAACAAACAAAAACATAACATAACACAAACATGTCTAACAAATTGGTAATTCCTCTTCAGGACTGGCAAAGTTCTGCCTCCTTCTTCATTAAAGACAGTCTTGTAGTGTCACTGGAGAGGCCTCTGGTGAATGAATTCCTCCCCCCTAGTGGATTATCTATGTATTGCATGTATCCAACTGTATACATCAGGTTTTTCAAGAAATAAAATATCACACTGTTCATGTAGATGGCTTCAAAACTCATGTATCAAATATGAGTGTGTGAATATATGTGTGGCGTTATAGGGTTAAATAAACAACAAACAAGTATCCTCAACCACTGTCATTTATAAAACAACATGGGTTTTACTGGTGAATCAATGTTGCAGAAGATGACAGTGTTTCCAGGTTCACTACGGAGTCACTGAACGTCCAAATGGGTCATATGTGATGATGATGAAAAGGTCAAAAACTGGACTTTACCTGAATTATTAAATGTATCGAGGAGATCAGTGGTTCAGAAGTTTTTACATGTTTTAGATCAGTGCATGATTTTAGTCGATGTCATTGTTTAGGTGTTTGAGAGTTAATTATCAAGCAGTTGGAAAATAACCTATTTTTAAAAGCACAAAACTACCTGATGAGACATTACCAACTATTACAAACACCAACAACACCCTACAACCTTAGCAGCTGCAGCTAATTCTCTAGTAGTAAAGGAAAATACTGAAAACAATGTGAGTAGTGTGTGATCATTGCCAGCAAATGCAAAATGATTGAAGCAGAGACTCAGTAACATTCATAATAAGGTTTTGCATTTGACGTATACTGCACTTCCTCATGAACCATCATATTAGAAAAAATAAAAAACGAAAAAATGCTGCCTATCAGTGGGCTTGATTAACCCTTTAACTCCTGATACGAGTGTGAATGTGAGAGCGAATGAATAATGGGTCAATAATGTAAAGTACTTTGGCTGTCTAGAAAAGCGCTACTATTATTATTATTATTATTATTATTATTATTATTATTATTATTATTATTATTATTATTATTATTATTATTGTTATGATGTGTCTGTGGTGCTCATTCTGAATGCATGATTAATTTTAAATATTCATAAAAATTCAACTGTTTGCTCAGTAGGAAAAATTTCAGAACATGTTGATAGAATAGGCCTTGTTCTTTCTATAGCATGCTGAGTGCACCCCCACCACCTGTGGGATGGGTGGCAAAACACAGACCAGTGAGTGAGACCGACTCCCTATAAAATAAATTATGTGGGGTTTTTTTTGTTTTTTTTTTACATAATTTTCTTACTGTGATTTTACAGTTTTGACCGTGTAACTTCTTTTTGGAGTTCAACCAGGTGTGAAAAAGCAGCTGGACTGATTTAGTAAAAAAAAAAGAGCTCCAAAACAAAAACTACTGGACCAAAATTCAAATACTTGTTGTTGTTTAGTATGTTCCAGTTCACGGCTCATGTTCAACATCTTAAACCTCTTATTAATGTACATTCTGAGTGCCTTATTTAGTAAAAACCTGTCAAACTTCAATTCGTCTCTTTGTCTTTTTCTGTTATTCCACCCTGTTTTGACCTAAAACACACAGTAAAACAAAACCATTGAAGAAAAGGAACACAAACACATACTCACAGCAGCTTTTCTGACACTGAAACAGACGACAATTCACAGCAGCACATTTACCTGGAATAATGTCTCGGGGGTTAAAGGGTTTATTTTCAGAACATTAGAAGGAACCAAGAAAATAAACGGCTCATATTTTTATACTGTTCACATTTCGTCCATTGAGAATCAGCTGGTTCTATGTCCACTTTTTGCCGAAATGGAGTTAAGCATATCAGGACATTCTAAAACCATTTAAGTTTATGTCTCAAAGTTCTTAGCTCTGAGCTAAACATCTACACACACTCACACCTAGAAACATTTGGTTCTATGTTCTGAGTGGCACTCGTTTCAAATCAGGTAGTTCTATGTCAAAGAGGACCCAATCAGGGGCCAGACCTGGATCATGTGACATTCACTCAAAAAAGATGTATGCTCAGAAAATACATGGAGGGGGTCTCAAATGAACTGAGACATGTTTACTTTATGCCGTTGATGCCAAAGTAAGACCTTTTGATACTGGTAGAAGTTTGAAATGATTGGTCTGAACAGGGCTGTCATGTAAGTAGTTTTGTTTAATGTTTGTTCAAAGTAGTTCAGTGTTCAAATGTAGCATTTTTAGATGGGCAAGGCTGTCCCGGAGTCAGGTCTGAGAAGGTGGCTTATTGATAAACTTGTGTATTTGATAGTCATTTTATATTTGAGTGTATGAGGCATTTTGATTCAAAATTTGGCATTTCTGGATAAGTTTTATTTTTCATCCTTTCATTCTTTCAAACTAGATTTAGGTCAAGTGGCCAGTATTGTCCCAGCCTCAGGTTCAAATGAGAATTTGGCTCATTTACAGACTTGTCATTGATTTGATATAATCCTTTTATCTGTGAATGTATATTTAATTTTGATGCAATTTTTGCATTTTACTTTTTTCTAATTTTTATTTTTTATGTTATAGATTCTGGTCAAGTGGGCAATGTTGTCCGGTGTCAGGTTCAAATGAGAATGTGGCTCATTCATTAACTTTTATCTATGAGTGTATGAAGAATTTTCAATCCTCATCAATCGTCAGTCTTAAAAAGGTGGTTCATGGTGTTCCACATCATTTGCCTACATTCCACAACTAATTATCCTACCTTTGAGGATTGAAGTATGGCTGGAAAATGGTTGTTTGCCATGAAAACTGAGTTAACACAATTTCCTCAGGTACTCCAGGTGTCCTAACATATTTATTCACCATTCTACCTTTAATGAAAAAGTATAGATGTGCTCATTTTAGCTGTCAGCCTTAAATACATGTGGATTGGAAAACACTAGCAAAGGATGGTTTTTACTGTTGCATTTTGTGACATCAGTATAAAATACATGTAATCACTGACTAAAACGTTCTTAATTTGTTCATAACTTTTTTAAAAACAACTCTGGTGGACATAGAACTTCCAGATTTCGATCAGAAGTGAAACCTGTAAAGGCACCAGGTCCTATGTTGGACATAGAACATGTTGACCAGGGGCAACTTCCATACCTTGGAATCAGAAAGTTCTATGTCCATTTTTGACTTCTTATATCTCTAAGCCTGTGGAGATTTAGAACATGTTAACAATATGTTTAGGGTACCTTCCACAGTCAACACTATTCCACACAAAAAGACGACTGATAACTCTCCAAATATCAGAGATCAGACAGGTGAAATTTTCAAACTCCGTTTTCTCAAAATGAGGAAAAGTGGACATAGAACCAGCTGATTCTCAAGGGACGATTTATCGCAGTTTTGGTGCAACTGAAATACAAGCCTTATCAGTGTTTTACTTTCCATACAGGGCAGGATCATAACTGCGTCTATGCCATACCATCGAAACAGAGACAACATGCACCACCTGACACCAGCACTTCAGCGCTGAATGAAAATCTGGAGAGAGACGAGGAAACGGCCACTATCTCTGAAGGCGGTCTTTTCTATTCCTCTGTCAGCTTCAACACACACACAGACTGCAGCGCTGTCGCAACTCACACTCCTACAGTTACATACTCAGTCGTAACACGCAAACCCATAGATGAGACAGCTGTCTACTGTAATGTCTGAACTCCTTTGGATGACTGGTGTTGTGTGATTTTGTGTTAACATGAACAGATACTCAGATAGATACGTTCCATGACTGAATTCTTGAGCAATGAATGAATTTAAATGCAACGTATACAACAAGAAACAAGCATTATTTATTACTTAGTTTGATACAGTAAAGATATCTTATCATTTTTGTTATGTAATATTATATTTGCAATATATATTATGAGAAACAGGGAGAAAAAGAAAAGAATGCATCAAGTTGCTATTAAAACAATGATGTAAAATCAATATTCATGTTTGTCTTGTGCTTGTTTTTGTGTACTCATAATAAGAACACTCTGTCTGACACACAACGCACAAACACACACAACTTAAATCAGAAAGAAACTGAAAAAGGGATGTGAAGCTAAGGAAATGGCAAGTAACCATCACCAAACACACCTCTACACTTCATAAATATCCTCAAAGATTTCTAGTTCAGAGGGTCAAGATAAAAATGATCCTCATACAGAACACATAGGCAGTCATACATTACTTGAATAAGATGAATAATAATTATGTCATTTACTGTGAAGGTCACTTTTTCCTGTGCATTTGGCAACTACAAAAGAAAGAAATGCAAAATTTGATGTCAGATACTTCTGTCACATGGAAAAGGGGCGATTCACCTGCCAAGGCAAAGCAAGGCAAGTTTATTTGTATAGCACATTTCAGCAACAAGGCAATTCAAGGTGCTTCACACAGGACATTGAAATAAAAGAAACAAAAAGAAACACATTTAAAACATTATAAAAGAAACATATAAAAGGTGATTAAAAACAGCAAGTAAGAAAACAACACATAAAATCAAATAAATAAATAAATAAATAAATAAATAAATAAATAAATAAAATAGAATAAAATAAAATTAAATAAAAATAAAAACACACACATATTAAAGTAAGAGTTGCAGTGCAGAGTTTCAAAGAGAATATAAAATTTAAAAAGTAAAAAGCCTTTTAGTCAAAGGCAGCAGTGAACAGGTGAGTCTTTAACGTGGACTTAAAAGAACTCAGACTCTCAGCAGACCTGATATTTTCTGGTAGTTTGTTCCAGATATACGGAGCATAGAAACTGAACGCTGATTCTTCATGTTTAGTTCTGACTTTGGGAACACAGAGCAGACCTGCACCAGATGACCTGAGTGGTCTGGATGGTTCATACTGGACTAGAAGGTCTCTGATGTATTTTGGGTCTAAACCATTCAGTGCTTTATATGCTAGTAAGAGAATTTTGAAGTCTATTCTCTGAGAGACAGGGAGACAGTGTAGAGACCTCAGAACTGGACTGATGTGGTCCACTCTCTTGGTCTTAGTGAGGACTCGAGCAGCAGCATTCTGGATCAGTTGCAGTCGTCGAATAGACTTTTTAGGCAGACCAGAGAAGATACTGTTACAGTAGTCAGTTCGACTAAAGATAAATGCATGGACAAGTTTTTCAAGGTCCTGCTGCGACATCAGTCCTTTAATCCTAGAAATGTTCTTGAGGTGATAGTAAGCTGACTTTGTAATTGTTTGTATGTGGTTTTTAAAATTCAGGTCTGAATCCATGACAACACCCAGATTCCTGGCCTGGTCTCAGGTTTTTAACTGAAGTGACTGGAGCTGTATGCTGATTTTAAGACGCTCCTCGTTGGGTCCAAAAACGACTACCTCAGTTTTTTCTCTGTTTAACTGAAGAAAGTTATGGCCCATCCATTCAGATATTTGCTCCATGCATTTACCCAGTGCTTGTATGGGGCTATGGTCACCTGGGGACATTGAAATGTAGAGCTGTGTGTCATCTGCATAGTTATGGTAATCTATTTTGTTTTTTTCTATGATCTGAGCCAGTGGAAGCATGCACAGTACAGGCCAAAAGTTTGGACACACCTTCTCATTCTTTGCATTTTCTTTATTTTCATGACTATTTACATTGTAGATTCTCACTGAAGGCATCAAAACTATGAATGAACACATGTGGAATTATGTACTTAACAAAAAAGTGTGAAATAACTGAAAACATCTCTTATATTCTAGTTTCTTCAAAGTAGCCACCCTTAGCTCTGATGACTGCTTTGCACACTCTTGGCATTCTCTTGATGAGCTTCAAGAGGTAGTCACCTGAAATGGTTTCCTAACAGTCTTGAAGAAGTTCCCAGAGATGCTTAGCACTTGTTGGCCCTTTTGCCTTCACTCTGCGGTCCAGCTCACCCCAAACCATCTCGATTGGGTTCAGGTCCGGTGACTGTGGAGGCCAGGTCATCTGGCGCAGCACTCCATCACTCTCCTTGGTCAAATATCCCTCACACAGCCTGGAGGTGTGTTTGGGGTCATTGTCCTGTTGAAACATAAATGATGGTCCAACTAAACGCAAACCGGATGGAATGGCATGTCACTTCAGGATGCTGTGGTAGCCATGCTGATTCAGGTTGCCTTCAATCTTGAATAAATCCCCAACAGCGTCACCAGCAAAGCACCCCCACACCATCACACCTCCCCCTCCATGCTTCACGGTGGGAACCAGGCATGTAGCATCCATCCGTTCACCTTTTCTGCGTCGCACAAAGACACGGCGGTTGGGTCCAAAGATCTCAAATTTGGACTCATCAGACCAAAGCACAGATTTCCACTGGTCTAATGTCCATTCCTTGGGTTTCTTGGCCCAAATAAATCTCTTCTGTTTGTTGCCTCTCCTGAGCAGTGGTTTCCTAGCAGCTATTTGACCATGAAGGCCTGATTCACGCAGTCTCCTCTAAAACAGTTGTTGTAGAGATGTGTCTGCTGCTAGAGCTCTGTGTGGTATTCATCTGGTCTCTAATCTGAGCTGCTGTTAATTTGCGATTTCTGAGGCTGGTGACTCAGATGAACTTATCTTCAGCATCAGAGGTAACTCTTGGTCTTCCTTTCCTGGGGCGGTCCTCATGTGAGCCAGTTTCGTTGTAGCGCTTGATGGTTTTTGCGACTGCACTTGGGGACACATTCAAAGTTTTTGAAATTTTCTAGACTGACTGACCTTCATTTCTTAAAGTAATGATGGCCACTCGTTTGTCTTTACTTAGCTGATTGGTTCTCGCCATAATATGCATTCTAACAGTTGTCCAATAGGGCTGTCAGCTGTGCATCAACCTGACTTCTGCACAACACAACTGATGGTCCCAACCCCATCAATAAGGCAAGAAATTCCACTAAGTAACCCTGACAAGGCACAGCTATGAAGTGAAAACCATTTCAGGTGACTACCTCTTGATGCTCATCAAGAGAATGCCAAGGGTGTGCAAGGCAGTCATCAGAGCTAAGGGTGGCTACTTTGAAGAAACTAGAATATAAGAGATGTTTTCAGTTATTTCACACTTTTTTGTTAAGTACATAATTCCACATGTGTTCATTCATAGTTTTGATGCCTTCAGTGAGAATCTACAATGTAAATAGTTATGAAAATAAAGAAAATGCAAAGAATGAGAAGGTGTGTCCAAACTTTTGGCCTGTACTGTAGATGTTGAACACAAGGGGCCCCAGGATGGAGCCTTGGGGGACTCCACATGTAATTTTGGTCTGCTCAGATTTAAAGTTACCGATTGACACAAAATAATCCCTGCCTTTTAAGCAGGATGCAAACCAATCAAGAACTGTGCCAGATAGTCCCACCCAATTTTCCAGTCGATCAAGTAATATATCATGGTCAACTGTGTCGAATGCAGCACTAAGGTCCAGTAACACTAAAACTGAAGATCTGCCATGATCTGTGTTTAAGCGAATGTCATTAAATACTTTGAGCAGAGCTGTCTCAGTGCTGTGATGTGGTCTAAAACCTGACTGAAAGACGTTAAAGCAGCTGTTGACTGTTAAGAAGTAATTTAGCTGTTGGGACACAGCCTTTTCAATGATTTTACCTAAAAAAGGAAGATTTGATATCGGCCTGTAGTTGTTCATTGAGGTCTTTTCTAGAGTGTTCTTTTTTAGGAGCGGCTTAATAACAGCTGTTTTCAGGGTCTGTGGGAAGACTCCTGAGCTTAGAGACACGTTTACAATCTCTAACAGGTCAGATGCCAAGACATGTGAAACTTTTTTGAAAAAATCTGCGGGTAAAACATCTAGACAGCAGTAGGAAGAGCTCAGCTGGTGTAGAATGTCCTCCAGATTTTTGTCATTGATTGGATTAAAGTGTGTCAGGGTGTTTAAATGGTTTTCAGACAGCACAGATCCTTGCAATATGAAAACATTCGAAGAATAGTATAAATGTTTGGAGATGGTGTCATTGTTCAGAGAGCTGATAAAAAGTGTGGATTTAGAGATGTTACCATCCATAAACCTGACCCTGAAAAATACTTGAACGCACAGGTGACAAATAGAAAATAAAAACACCAATAAAGAGAATAAATTAACATCGTAAATATACAAAGTGTCAGGCAAGAAAGTGAGAGAAAAATAATAAATAGTAGAATAAATGAATAGATAAACACAGCAGTGAATCTGAACCTGATATGACAATATGTTTTGAGGCTGGATTTGACGTCAGGAAGAGAGTTATCGTAATGACTTTCACACACATGCAGTATAGTGAAAGTATCTTCATCTGTGTTGTGTGTACGATGATATCTGGGCTTAACCTGATTGACATATATATAAATATACTAGTGTAATATGAGAAGTAAGAGGACTGTAACTGTCACTCCACACCTATTCACGAGTCACTGATGGCAAATTTGATACCACATTCCTAGTTTTAATAGTTCAGACATCCATGAAGAGAATGTTTTCATATATATGCATTAATAATTGAAAGGCGTAAAAGTTTTTAAGGTTGAATGCTTGGTGCTAGTGTTAGTTCATGTTCAAGTTGGATTAAAAAAACCAAAACAGTGCATTAATATTCTTTATGTTATTTGTTAAACTGTGTCTGAGGGGGTTAAGTTATTGCTGATGGCTGTTTTGCTTTTACCTTTTCTACAGTTTAATGTTTTCATTTTTTGGTTTTCTTTTTTTGCCTTGTACAACATGTGTGGAACCCACTTGAAAATGAGATGTTTAGTTTCAATCATAATAATCCTAATGATTAAAGGTCTCATTGTTATTGTAATTGTTGATTAGTTTAATCATCATTCTGTGTCAGCTATTATGAATGCAACCAAAAGCTTCTACTAATTTAAAATACTAAAATAACAGTTGAATCACTAATCCTATCAATACATGTAAACAATTTAGGTAAAATGCAGTTTCTCAGTATTTCAGTGTCTTCAGATATGACACATTTGGATGTTCAGAGGCTTAATAGTGAACATGGAAACACACACACATGCACGCACACACACACACACACACACACACACACACACACACACACACACACACACACATATATATACGAGGGCCGTTCAATAAGTTCATGGCCTCACCCAGAACAGAACAACACAGACTGCTAATTTATATTTTATTTTTCAACATAATCTCCATTTACAGCAATGCACTTGGTCCATCGATGTTCAAGCATCACTATCCCATCACGAAAGAATGTAACATCCTGTATTATAACAACCAGTATTTCTGGGTGAGGCCATGAACTTATTGAACAGCCCTCGTATATATGTGTGTGTGTGTGTGTGTGTGTGTATAATAGTTTTAGTTCAGTTTGCTGTGGATCCATGTGTCTCCTCCTATTTCCCCCCTTCCCCCAATCTCTCTCTCTTTCTCTTCCTTTAACCCTCTCTCTTTAACCCTAACTGGTCAAGGCAGATGACCATCCTCCAGGAGTCGGGAGGAAATTTGATGGAATAAAATTTAATTGATTGATTGATTGAAAAAGTCACTTTTTCTTCAACAACCTTTGAATTTACTCTGAGCTTTTGTGAATATCTACATGATCAATAAATTTAATATAAGAAAATACCTGCTTTTCACTGAAAAATGCAAAATGCGGAGGATAACATGAGAATAAGTGGTGGCAAATCACTGAGGGAAAGTTAATGTGAGGAAGATTCATTTGGAAGTCACCACAGAATAATTGTAGGTGTGTAAAAGTTAGTTATTTTTTAAATAAAAATTAAACTACCAGACACAAATACAAACTTCACTCAGCTCTTTTAATTTCAAGAAATATCAAAATAAATGTTTTTGACTTTGTTTCTTTGAGTTGCGCACACAGCAGGTATAGGACAGATGCACGTTGTAATCATACACTGGAGCTGAAGTTTTGAATATTTCATTACACTATCCCTAATTTTGTGAACAAAATACCAATGTCACGTCACAACTTTCAACCTAGACATAAATAGCATGTATTTGCATTATTCTGATCTGAGGATAAGAAAAACATGGGAGACATTGTTCAGTGTTTGGTTTTGCATCATTATTATCACGAGATGCAGCCAGTGAATAATTAGACTGCATATGAACCACTTTACATTTTTTGTTCATCTGTCCCTCTTTTCCTCCATCCTGTCTTTCACTCCTGGTTTGGACCACACCACACCCACACCTCTGTTTCAAATATGCAAATGTTTACTCTTATTTGATAGACAGATAAACATCACACATCACATTTGTGCACAGAGCGAAAAGGAGAAAACTCAGGGAAAAGAAGAATTCAGTTCTATTATAACTACTGACAATGAAGAAGTTATATTTGCAGTTTTAGTGAGATTCAAACCTCTGCTAAGAAGAGAGCTCCTCGCTGAAACAATGAAATCCTTCCTAAAAGTCATTGTATACCTAATAGCAGGTAATGTAATCTTCTCATTTATTCATGAGCCTGAAAGCTGTTTCAATCAAACTGCAAGTGATGACTTTGATAATGTTTTTTATGATAGCCAGTGCCAGTTCAATAGCTCAGGACTTCTGCTGTTCGCAACGTAATTGTAAGTACAAAAACCCTACAATCAGACACTGACAAGGATGTACTATTTATGTATAACAGTCTAGCTAACAGTTGTTACATGATGTCAATAAGAAAACAGAGAAAAAGCACTTTTGGGTTGGACTTTGTATATTTAGGTATTTATAATTACATTGACTTTTGTAGCTTTAAGTTAATAATTGAGTTTTTGTTTCATGCTGGATCATGTTTTTACTTTCTGGCAGGTGATTCCAATGTAAATGTGGTGGCACACATTGGAAGCTCCATTACCATCATGTGTGATCCCAAAATGGGTGAAGTGAACTGTTTCTACAAAAAGAATAATGGTCAAATTGAATGCAGAAAAAAAACATCTCCTCCGGGTCAAAAGGAGATAACCAGTTCTAAGACACATGACAAGTTCTACAATGTGACCTTTTCTTCACTGAGTGTACAACCTGAAAAAGAATACTTTTGTCTCCAGGAAGGCAAAGATGAAAACAATCAAAAATGTTTCAGAAAGGTCTATCTAAATATTTCATGTAAGTAATGATATTTTTTTAAACATCCTGATGCAAACAGCAAATTGCACAAACTTACTTACAGTTTTCTCTAGTATGTTTTTGGTGTTCTCTTCAGGCTGGTTTAACATTCACCCAATTATAATTAAATATAAGAACATTTAAGACTGACATAGTTGTGGGTTCATATCAAAGTTGAAATACAAATCACTGACAACTTTAGTGTTTGCAGTTAAACCTCTCAGTGATTAAAAAAAAAAGACAGATATTAAAAAGTGCAGTATACAGAATCTAATTTGATGGACTTCGTATATTTTGGTATTTATAATTACATTGTCTTTTGTAGCTTTAAGTTAATAATTGAGTTTTTGTTTCATGCTGGATCATGTTTTTACTTTCTGGCAGGTGATTCCAATGTAAATGTGGTGGCACACATTGGAAGCTCCGTTACCATCATGTGTGATCCCAAAATGGGTGAAGTGAACTGTTTCTACAAAAAGAATAATGGTCAAACTGAATGCAGAAAAAAAACATCTCCTCCGGGTCAAAAGGAGATAACCAGTTCTAAGACACATGACAAGTTCTACAATGTGACCTTTTCTTCACTGAGTGTACAACCTGAAAAAGAATACTTTTGTCTCCAGGAAGGCAAAGATGAAAACAATCCACAATGTTTCAGAAAGGTCTATCTAAATATTTCATGTAAGTAATGATATTTTTTTAAACATCCTGATGCAAACAGCAAATTGCACAAAATTACTTATAGTTTTCTCTAGTATGTTTTTGGTGTTCTCTTCAGGCTGGTTTGACATTCACCCAATTATAATTAAATATAAGAACATTTAAGACTGACATAGTTGTGGGTTCATATCAAAGTTGAAATACAAATCACTGACAACTTTAGTGTTTGCAGTTAAACCTCTCAGTGATTAAAAAAAAAAAAGACAGATATTAAAAAGTGCAGTATACAGAATCTAATTTGATGGACTTCGTATATTTTGGTATTTATAATTACATTGTCTTTTGTAGCTTTAAGTTAATAATTGAGTTTTTGTTTCATGCTGGATCATGTTTTGACTTTCTGGCAGGTGATTCCTATGAAAATGAGGTGGCACACATTGGAAGCTCCATTATCATCATGTGTGATAACAAAAAGGATGGTGTGAATTATTTCTGCAAAAAGATTAATGCTCAACTTTTATGCATAGAACATGCAGAGACAGATGACAAGTTCTACAATAAGACCTTTCGTTCACTGAGTCGACAAGATGAAGGAGAGTACTTTTGTGTCCGGATAGACGACACTGACAAAAATCCAAAATGTTCCAAAAAGGTCCATCTAAGTATTTCGTGTAAGTAATGATATGCTTTTAAACATCCTGATGCAAACAGCAAATTGGACAAACTTACTTACAGTTTTCTCTAGTATGTTTTTGGTGTTCTCTTCAGGCTGGTTTAACATTCACCCAATTATAATTAAATATAAGAACATTTAAGACTGACATAGTTGTGGGTTCATATCAAAGTTGAAATACAAATCACTAACAACTTTAGTGTTTGTAGTTAAACCTCTCAGTGATACAAAAAAGACAGATATTAAAAAGGGCAGTATACAGAATCTAATTTGATGGAGTGAGACAGGCTTTTTTACCTTCTGCATTGAGAAAATCTCCATCACTATTTTGATTCAGTATTATGCTTTTCTCTAATTGATATGGATGCCATGAACTAGATTTCTAAAGATCTAAGATATTGTAATACTAATCACAGAAACAAAGTAAATAAATCTGTTTGGGACTATTACTGATATTGTACAGTCGTGGAAAAAAATATTAGACCATCAAAAGTCATCAAAAACAATGGTTATGCAATCAAGAACTAACTCCTGTGTGTATCATGTGGCTAAAACAGACAGAAAAGAAAATATGGAAAGCCGAAAGTGCTGTTTTTGTCCATATAACGTCATAGTTACTGATGTAAGAACTTACGTGATTTTGGTTGTTATAAAAAACAAAACAAAACATGGAAAATGGATAGATATCAGCTCTGAAATTAAACTCTTGTGAGCTATTTTTGTTGTTATCACTATATTTGTCCAAACAAAAATACCT
The DNA here is from genome assembly GCF_902148855.1 of Sphaeramia orbicularis. NCBI lineage: Eukaryota > Metazoa > Chordata > Actinopteri > Kurtiformes > Apogonidae > Sphaeramia > Sphaeramia orbicularis. Next base: position 31,326,463 of record NC_043957.1, read on the forward strand.
TATTTGTACCAGGCATTAAAATGACCAAGAAATTGAAAAAAAGCAAGGGGTGGTCTCATAATATTTTTCTGCGACTGTATATGGCAGTCGTTTGAGAATAATGACTTGTTTTAACCCTATAATGCCAAACGTATCATATCTGATACATGAGTTTTGAAGCTCTCTACATGATCAGTGTGATATTTTTTTTTTCTTGATAAACCTGATGTACACAATTAGATAGATGCAATACACGGATAATCCACCAGGAGGGAGGAATTCATTCACCAGAGGCCTTTCCAGTGACACTACAAATTGTCATTAATGAGGAAGGAGGCAGAGCAATTTTGAAAAGGAATTATCAATTTGTTAGACATGTTTGTGTTATATTATGTTTTAGTTTGTTCAAAAATAATAATATCTGAGCATTGAGACCTGTTGTATGATATGAATACGAAATATGATACAAAATTGAAACTCATATAAAGAAACTGATATTTGAAACAAATTTTTTTTGTGGTTGTTCAGAAGGACCAATAAAGGCTCCAGTTTCAAAGAACTGGAATCTTCTGTCAATGATTTAATGGTTCAGGCTTTACAGGAAAATATTTGGAGTAGGGAACATGTCAACATGTTGGTCCGATGGTGTCTTTTGAGTAAACCTCACCGTTTTGATTGATGCAACAAACAATTAGAGTTCACTTCTCAGAGCATCCATTCCTCTGCTGTTGTCCCTAAGATTCAGGTGTGATCGGTGGTGTGGTGGTGAGTGTAATATTGCTGATAGCTGTGGTTTTACTCTTCGTGTACAGACACAAACTTCCCTGGATACAAGGTAAGGAATCAGATTGTGTGGTATAAATTGTAATGCAAAATATGTATGCACACACACTTGCACATGCTATACTTTTATTTACATTTTGTCTTGTAGTTAGTATTTACTTCTACTGTAGTTATAAAAATGTGTGAAGTATACCACTGAAAATTCAATAGGAGTAAAGAAATGAAGATGTCATCTTGATATTCTTTTGCTTTCAGAACAGATTGTGATTTACAAATACTTGATTTAATTCAACTAGCAAACCTCAGAAAAGGAACTGATATGCTTACATGGCATGACATGATGTCGACTGTGAGGACTAAGAAAAATATTCTGTCATTTACATTTATTCAAAAATGTCTTTGTGTTCATGTGCCGTGTTGCTGAAGGCTCATCAGATTGGAAAACCAATTCTGGAGACAATACAGAGGTCTGTATGTGTGTCTGTGATTTTGCATATATGTATAACAGCTGCATCTCTCACACTGCACCCTCCATCTCTGCAGGAAGTTCAGGGGAATCGTTGTGAGGAACTCCAGGAAAAGACGACCCAGGCAGGAAATGTAGTGTCCTCTGTTTATGCCACTGTCAACCCTCCTCCAGATCTGATACACTACGCCAGCGTCAACTTCCAGAACGACTCTGCTGTGGTCTTGACAGGGTTGGAAACACCATCTAAGCCAGAAATAAACACCTCAACTGAATACTCCTCTGTCCGTAAGAATGCTGGTCCACTGGCACCAGAGACGACTCTTTATTCTACAGTCACAAAATCTGGAGAACCATGAAAGAAGCAAAAATCAACGATGCAGAGTAAACACTGTTTATATACCAAGAATATTACAAGTGTTTCTCTGCATTTAGTTTAGATAGTTTAGTGAGATTTGTAATAACATACCTCATTGTCTAGGACAATATATATTGCTTTACAAGCTAGTTAGTGCATGTAGTGTAGTTTGTCAGTGAACACCAGCTATAGGTGTAAATATTAACAAATGTTTGTATGTTGAATAAAAAAAAATGAGAGTTCTGCTCACTCACTGAAAAGTCACTGAGAATATGTATAGCACACAGCTACATGTATAAGACGTAGAGAAACAAAAGTCTGTACATAAACATATAAAATAAGGCTTCTGTTTTTTCAGATATTCTGTAATGACGCAAAAATTATGAATTTTTCTGGTTGTCAATATGATCCTCCTTTTTACCGAGGAGAAACAATAATTAACATACTAATGACCCAAAGAGTGCATAATTTACGTGGCTGAAACAGTGTCTATTGGTTTTTTGTAGATACAACAGGCATTTCTGTTTATTGACACTATACAGCATCTTAGTTGATGGATCATTGTTAAGTTGGCAATTATTCACATAGTAGCATATGTTTATGTGTGTATATAAAATGCCCTAATGCTAAGTGAATAATCTGTCAGTACTGCAGTACTGGCTGATCTGAACCGTCCCTGTTGTGTAAATGCATGTAGTTATCGTCAGGATGCAGATACATTAACAGATTCAAACCACCTCTGAAAATCATTTATTCCTGCTCAGTCAGTCTTGTATGTAGGCTGGTATCAGTTGTTGTTGGTCAGTTGCTGTTTGGATGTCTGTTTATTATTGCTGGCTGTAAATGAAATTGCCCCCCAGGGTTAATAAAGATTGCTTGTACTTAATACTATGATTTTAGACTTAAACGTTCTGTCTGTCTGTTTGTTTGTTTGTTTGTTTGTTTGTTTGTTTGTTTGTTTGTTTGTTTGTTTAATCAAATACAATAAAGTATGTTTACACACAAATCTGGTGCATCAGTTCAACTTTTTCACTAGATATATGACATGATTCACCTCATGCACAGAGTTCAGTATCTCATGAATCAGGATCCTGATGTCTATTTTTTATTGTATTTTGCTCTGGCACCATCTTGTGGTTGAATTTCTGATCAGCCATGTGATGCTCCAGTTTGACAACTATGAGACAGTTTTCAACAACCCCTCTGACATATACCACTCAGTCACAACATTCTGACCACTGATAAGAGAATTGCTAATAATATTGATTATTTCATTACAATGGTACCTTTCATCGGGTTGGATATATTTGGCAGCAAATGAACATTTACTCCTTAAAGCTGATGTGTTGGAAGTAGCAAAATGATCACCAAATCAGCAAATGAGTGACTTTGACCAGGTCCATATTGTAACGGTGATGACTGGGTCAGAACATCTCCACAGCTGCAGGTCTTGTTGGGTGTTCCTGGTTTGAAGTGGTTTGTACTGACCAAAAATGGACTAAGGAAGGGCATGTCAATCTCAAGACAATTGCTCATCTGTGGGAGGTATTGGACAAATAAATCTGATCCATGTAGGTCCACCTTTCTACTTCCAGGACTTCAGGGATCTGCTGCTACCATCTTGGTCCAAATACCACAGCACACCTTCAGAGGTCTGGTGGAGTCTGGGCCTAAGGTCAGAGCTGTTTATATGGAAAAAGGAGAACCTACACAATATTAGACAGATGACAGTGATGTTATACTCTCACAGATACTTGATTGGTTGTTGTTCTTTTGATACTTTTGGTACTACTTTTTTTTGGGAATGAGTAACAACATCTGAAGATAATCTGACTCAGTGATTTGACCCTCACAATTTCTGCCTTGTTAAAGTTGCTCAGATCTCTACTCTTGCCTAATTTTTTCTGTTTCTAACACATTAGCTTTGAGGGTTAAGTGCTTACTTCCTGTCTAATATATCCAACCCACTGACAGGTCCCATTGGAATGAGATAATCAAAGTTTTGCCTGTCAGTGGTCAATACGTTATGACTGATGCATGTATATTAAATTCTGAGAGAAGACTACTAGTATGAAACAGTAAAAATCGAGTATGTGTTTGAGAGTATAGAAAGTCCAGAATGGACAAAGCAAACTGATTTTTTCAGTGTTGATTTTGTTGATTTGCATCTTCAACGATAGATGTCTCTAAATATCACTCACTGTCACTTAAAGAGGACACAGACAGACAGACAGACAGACAGACAGACAGACAGAACACTTATTTATCAAATTAAATGCTCTAAAACTACACAATCTGGTTGACCTCAATACTCTTATTATAATGTATAAAGCCCATGAACATACGCTCCCCTACAGTCTACAGGAGATGTTTGAGCCCAGGCAAAGTAATTATAATTTAAGGGGAACTGAAATCTACAAGAAAATTAAGTTTAGAACAAACATAAAAATTCAGTGTATCTCTGTCAGAGGGGTACATCTGTGGAAAAATCTGGAGCAAAACTTAAAAATGTCTTCTTCAATCTGTGCATGTAAAAGGATGTATAAATCCACTATAATAACAAAATATAGAACCTTCGAAGTACGCATAAAATAAGATATTATAGTTAATTGATTATCATGATAAGAAGATACTATCATATTTATTGATCATTGTATTTGGAGTAAATATTTAAAGTGGATATATATATTATAGTTTATATTAAAAACGGCTGATTATTGCAAATCTGATTGTGTGTGAGGTGACTAAAAAAAAGTGTATATGAACGGTTTTTATGGATGTTTTGTGTTATTGTAAAAAATATACAGAGGAAAATGTGTGTTAACAAAGCAAAGGAAGCGGATCTAGTTTGATTATTAGTTTGTAAAAAGGGGGTGGGAGTCAATAAGTTATACTTCTTCCCACTCCTTTTTGAGCGCAAAAAAAATTGTATTCATTTATTTATTTTGACCATGTTGTATGATTCTTTGTTATCTGATGATTCTATGTGCTTGAAATAAACTACTACTACGACACAAAGTACATCTACTCAGAAGCAGAGGCACAGAAGACACATAGAAATTAGAAAACCACTGCTTTCTTCCTCATAAAAGTAACAATAGTCATCAAGCACACATTAACCCATAAACATAAAGACTCAAACATCCACTGACGACTATAAGCATATGCTGATGTAAGCAGTTTAATACTTGTTAATCCACTAATCATATCAGTACATTTAAATAATTGGTGTAAAATACAGTTTGTCATCTTTTCATGGTCATCAGATATGACCCATTTGGACGTTCAGAGGCTCCGTAGTTACCATGGAAACACTGTCATCTTCTACAACATTGATTCACCAGTAAAGCTAATGGACTTTGATCAGTGACAGTGGATGGAGACACTGGGTTCATGTTCAGTTAATGATATCTTTGCTAAAAAAGTCACTTTTTCTTCAGTTTTCTCTATTCTTGATATAATAACCCTTAACTTTAATCTGAGCATTTATGAACATCTACATCAGGGGTCTCAAACTCATTTTCTTTCAGGGGCAACGTTCAGCCTGATTTGATCTCAACTGGTCCGGACCAGTAAAATAATAGCAGCATAACCTAGAAATAATCACAACTCCAAATTTTCGTTTTTGTTTTAGCACAAAAAAAAACCCTATTAAATTATGAAACACTTACTTTTATAAACTATCCAAACAAAAAAGATGTGAATAACCTGAAAAAACTGAAACTTATTAAGAAAAATAAGTGCAATTTTAATAATATTATGCCTTAATTTATCATTTATACATGTGCATTATGGATCGAATCTACAAAGATAGAACACTTTTCTTCAGACATTTCAGTTTGTTCACATTTGTTCTATAAATAATCACAATTCCAAATTTTTGTCTTTGTTTTAGTACAACAAAACCCTATTAAATTATGAAAATACTTACTTTTCTAAACTATCCAAACAAAAAAGATGTGAGTAACCTGAAAAAACTGAAATTTATTGCAGTTTTAATAATATTATGCCTCAATTTATCATTTATACATGTACATTATGGATTGGATCTACAAAGACACAACACTTTTCTTTAGACATTTCAGGTTGTTCATATTTGTTCAGGTTATTGACATTTTATTGTTACAGGATAGTTTGTAAATGTAAATATATTCATGATTTAATGTTATTTTTTGCACTAAAACAAAGACAAAAATTCAAAGTTGTCATTATTTATAGACATAATGTAATCAAACCGAGAAGAAAACATGGAGTCATTATTTTTTGTAGGTTTTTATGCTGTTATTTTACTGTAGATCATAATGGTCTGTATGTGGAACCTGAACTAAAATGAGTTCGACAGCCTTGACTGTGGAATTTTTGCACTTTGCAAATTCATCCCATGGGCCGGATTGGAATCTGTGGAGGGCCACATTTGGACCCCGGGCCACATGTTTGAGACCCCTTATCTACATGATCATTAAATTAAATATAAGAAAATACTTGATTTTCACCAAAAATTTGCAAAATACAGAGAGTGCAAAATGCAGATATTACAATAAATAGTGATAATTCCCTAAAGAAAAGTTAAATAGAGAGAAAAATTCATTTGGGAACTACTACAAAAGTTACACTGGGTCTTTATGGGCTAGGCTTCATATTTAAGAGCTAAATCACTGGCAGGAATTTATGTATAAAAAAAAAAACCTTAAAAAAAATCTGATATAAGGTCTTAATGTTTCTTTTCTCTTTGCTTTATGGATTAAAGTCAGCTTTTCATGTGTCTGACCTACAAGTGTCCATTCAGTCCAAAATGTCTGAAGAGCTGTGACAGACATCTCAGATGACCAATAAGAGGAGCAGGTTGGCTGTAGGGGCGGGGCTTCAGTCTCCGGTGGAGGCTCGGTGTCGCCTGACCGGATGATGACAGAAGTTTTCAGCCGAATGTAGCGACTTTTATCATGCAGCCACCCACTTATTGATCCCACTAGTGACCAGACAGAAACCAGAACTCGTCATTTTATCACCAACACTTTTACATTTTAGTTATTTTTTTAATGAACTGCACAGACGCAGGACACGCGCGGTGCCATCTGGGAACTTGTAGTTTGGAGCAGACCGTCTGTTTGAACTGGTGTGAAGCAATCCAGCACCGCGAAGAAAGGCGTGAAGTAAGCAAGCGCTTGTATTTAGGGGGGTCCGTGTATACTTGACATTACGGTAATATAGAATTGCAGGAAAACTCGAGTTTCCACAGACTCATTCCACCTCAGTCTTATGCTAGACCACCCCAGGAAGACCCTCACTCAATTTGGCGTCAATCTGATGTGGCATTTCAAAATAAAACCCCTCTAAAATCTTCATATCTATAGTATATTATAGCAAAATTAATAGTAATATTACAGCAAATCTGCGAGTTTCCACAGACTCATTCCACCTCAGTCTTGTAGAAGACCACCCCAGGAAGACCCCCATTCAATTTGGGGTCAATCTGATGTGGCATTTCAAAATAAAAGGCCTCTAAAATCCTCATATATGGAGTATATTATGGCAAAATTATGAGTAATATTACAGGAAATCTGCTAGTTTCCACAGACTCATTCCACCTCAGTCTTATGCTAGACCACACCAGGAAGACCCCCACTCAATTTGGGGTCAATCTGATGTGGCATTTCAAAATAAACCCCCTCTAAAATCTTCATATCTATAGTATATTATAGCATAATTATGAGTAATATTACAGCAAATCTGCTAGTTTCCACAGACTCATTCCACCTCAGTCTGGTAGAAGACCACTCCAGGAAGACCCCCACTCAATTTGAGTTCAATCTGATGTAACATTTCAAAATAAAAGGCATATAAAATCCTCATATATGGAGTTTATTATGGCAAAATAATGATTCATATTACAGGGTATCTGCTTGTTTCCACAGACTCATTACACTTCAGTCTTGTACTAGACCACTCCAGGAAGACCCCCACTCAATTTGGGGTCAATCTGAAGTAGCATTTCAAAATAAAACCCCTCTAAAATCTTCACATCTATAGTATATTATAGCATAATTATGAGTAATATTACAGCAAATCTGCAAGTTTCCACAGACTCATTCCACCTCAGTCTTGTAGAAGACCACTCCAGGAAGACCCCCATTCAATTTGGGGTCAATCTGATGTGGCATTTCAAAATCAAAGGCCTCTAAAATCCTCATATATGGAGTATATTATGGCAAAATTATGAGTAATATTACAGGAAATCTGCTAGTTTCCACAGACTCATTCCACCTCAGTCTTATGCTAGACCACACCAGGAAGACCCCCACTCAATTTGGGGTCAATCTGATGTGGCATTTCAAAATAAAACCCCTCTAAAATCTTCACATCTATAGTATATTATAGCATAATTATGAGTAATATTACAGCAAATCTGCAAGTTTCCACAGACTCATTCCACCTCAGTCTTGTAGAAGACCACTCCAGGAAGACCCCCACTCAATTTGAGTTCAATCTGATGTAACATTTCAAAATAAAAGGCATATAAAATCCTCATATATGGAGTTTATTATGGCAAAATAATGATTCATATTACAGGGTATCTGCTTGTTTCCACAGACTCATTACACTTAAGTCTTGTACTAGACCACTCCAGGAAGACCCCCACTCAATTTGGGGTCAATCTGAAGTAGCTTTTCAAAATAAAACCCCTCTAAAATCTTCATATCTATAGTATATTATAGCAAAATTATGAGTAATATTTCAGGAAATCTGCTAGTTTCCACAGACTCATTCCACCTCAGTCTTATGCTAGACCACACCAGGAAGACCCCCACTCAATTTGGGGTCAATCTGATGTGGCATTTCAAAATAAAACCCCTCTAAAATCTTCATATCTATAGTATATTATAGCATAATTATGAGTAATATTACAGCAAATCTGCAAGTTTCCACAGACTCATTCCACCTCAGTCTTGTAGAAGACCACTCCAGGAAGACCCCCACCCAATTTGGGGTCAATCTGATGTAACATTTCAAAATAAAAGGCCTATAAAATCCTCATATATGGAGTTTATTATGGCAATATAATGATTCATATTACAGGATATCTGCTAGTTTCCACAGACTCATTCCACATCAGTCTTGTACTAGACCACCCAAGGAAGACCCCCACCAAATTTGGGGTCAATCTGATGTAGCATTTCAAAATAAAACCCCTCTAAAAATCTTCATATCTATAGTATATTATAGCAAAATTATGAGTAATATTACAGGAAAACTGCTAGTTTCCACAGACTCATTCCACTTCATTCTTATGCTAGGCCACCCCAGGAAGACCCCCACTCATTTTGGGGTCAATACGATGTGGGATTTCAAAATAAAACCCCTCTAAAATCTTCATATCTATAGTATATTATAGCAAAATTATGAGTAATATTTCAGGACATCTGCTAGTTTCCACAGACTCATTCCACCTCAGTCTTGTAGAAGACCACTCGAGGAAGACCCCCACTCAGTTTGGGGTCATTCTGATGTAGTATTTCAAAATAAAAGGCCTCTCAAATCTTTATTTTTAGATAATATTGTTTCAAAATTATGAGTAATATTACAGAAAAACTGCTACTTTCCACAGACTCATACCACCTCAGTCTTGTAGTAGACCACCCCAGGAAGACCCCCACTCAATTTGGGGTCAATCTGATGTGGCATTTCAAAATAAAACCCCTCTAAAATCTTCATATCTATAGTATATTATAGCAAAATTATAATTAATTTGACAGGAAATCTGCTAGTTTCCACAGACTCATTCCACCTCAGTTTTGTAGTAGACCACCCCAGGAAGACCCCAACTCAATTTGGGGTCAGTTTGATTTTAGATTTGTTGAAGAATCATTTCTAAGTCAAATAAACCATTAAGCCATAACTTTTACTAGTTTTATTTTTTGCTCAGTCCTTACATCAAAAATAAATAAAATCTTAAATATAGCATTTGGACTGGAGTAGAAACAACACTGTTTCATTTGATTTGTTTAAATAATTAATTTATTTATTTTTATAATATATCGGCGGTCAACTTTCTGGAGTTCAACAAACAAAAAAAATCAATAATTTCTGAAAATGATAGATCGGCAACCAAAACTGTGATTAAAAAACTGCAATTAACTGTATACAACACATCTGTTCCTTAATAAAAATAATAAAAAGACATGAGCAGAAATTACATACCTTGTCAACAAGGAGGAAAAAACTTTTGTCCTCGTCCTGTGAAGTGTGGCTGGCTTAGAAATGCGATTGCCTTATTGAGCTCTTTGTGTGAAATTATCATATGTATATAAACTACAATGAATTTGAGCAGTGTAGGGCAAAACTGATTTATTACATGATGTCAATTAAACACGAAAGCGAAAAAAGGAAACTAACGGTTTTCCTGTAATATTACTCATAATTTTACTATAATATACTATAGATATGAAGATTTTAGAGGGATTTTATTTGAAATGCCACATCAGATTGACCCCAGATTGAGTGGGGGTCTTCCTGGGGTGGCCTAGCATAAGACTGAGGTGGAATGACTCTGTGGAAACTAGCAGATATCCTGTAATATGAATCATAATTTTGCTATAATATACTACAGATATGAAAATTTTAGAGGCCTTTTATTTTGAAATGCTACATCATATTGACCCCAAATTGGGTGGGGGTCTTCCTGGGGTGGTCTAGCATAAGACTGAGGTGGAATGAGTCTGTGGAAACTAGCGGTTTTCCTGTAATATTACTCATAATTTTGCCATAATATACTCCATATATGAGGATTTTAGAGGGCTTTTATTTTGAAATGCCACATCAGATTGACCCCAAATTGAGTAGGGGTCTTCCTGGGGTGGTCTAGCATAAGACCGAGGTGGAATGAGTCTGTGGAAACTAGCAGATATCCTCTAAAATTACTCATAATTTTGCTATAATATGCAATAGATATGAAGATTTGAGAGGCCTTTTATTTTGAAATGCCACATCAGATTGACCCCAAATTGAGTGGGGGTCTTCCTGGAGTGGTCTAGTACAAGACTGAAGTGTAATGAGTCTGTGGAAACAAGCAGATATCCTGTAATATGAATCATTATTTTGCCATAAAAACTCCATATATGAGGATTTTATAGGCCTTTTATTTTGAAATGCTACTTCAGATTGACCCCAAATTGGGTGGGGGTCTTCCTGGGGTGGTCTTCTACAATACTGAGGTGGAATGAGTCTGTGGAAACTCGCAGATTTCCTGAAATATTACTCATAATTATGCTATAATATACTATAGATTTGAAGATTTTAGAGGGGTTTTATTTTGAAATGCCACATCAGATTGACCCCAAATTGAGTGGAGGTCTTCCTGGGGTGGTCTAGCATAAGACTGAGGTGGAACGAGTCTGTGGAAACTCGAGTTTTCCTGCAGTTCTATATTACCGTAATGTCAAGTACACACAGGCTCCCCTAAATACAAGCGCTTGCTCACTTCACGCCTTTCTCCGCGGTGCTGGATTGCTTCACACCAGTCCGTTTGGCGTGTTTTTAACCGGGGGCTGCGAAGCACAGAGCCCGCTGGGCTGACCGAGGTGCAGCCATGGGAAACCGGGGGATGGAGGACCTTATTCCCCTCATCAACAAGCTCCAGAATGCCTTCAGCTCCATCGGCCAAAGCTGTAACTTAGACCTGCCTCAGATAGCGGTGGTCAGCGGCCAGAGTGCAGGGAAGAGCTCCGTGTTGGAAAATTTCGTTGGGAGGTTGTAAAATTGATGTTTAATCTTACCCTGAAGTGACAGTGTAAATGTGATTTTCATTTTGTTGGCTGTCGTTGCTTTTATTACTGCTGGTTTTACTCCAAACTGCGCCGGCCTTTTGCGTAAAAGTCGCCAACTAAGCACTTGGTTACGCGCTCTGTTTGTCGGTGCCTCCCAGTTTCGGTATTTCAGTGTCTTCAGGTATGACCCATTTGGATGTTCAGAGGCTTAATAGTGAACATGGAAACACACACACACACACACACACACACACACACACACACACACACACACACACATATATATATATTTACAGGGTGGGGAAGCAAAATTTACACTATTTTGAGGCAGGGATTGAAAGACAGTGTATGACCAATTAGTTTATTGAAAGTCATGAGAATTTATTTGCCACAAGAAAATTTACATAATAGAAAATGTTTTTTATTCTATGTGTCCTCCTTCTTTCTCAATAACTGCCTTCACACGCTTCCTGAAACTTGCGCAAGTGTTCCTCAAATATTCGGGTGACAACTTCTCCCATTCTTCTTTAATAGTATCTTCCAGACTTTCTCGTAATAGTTTTGCTCATAGTCATTCTCTTCTTTCCATTATAAACAGTCTTTATGGACACTCCAACTATTTTTGAAATCTCCTTTGGTGTGACGAGTGCATTCAGCAAATCACACACTCTTTGACGTTTGCTTTCCTGATTACTCATATGGACAAAAGTTTCTGAAAAGGTATGGATAATAGTGTTAGGTATGATTATGACATCAATATATGTTTGGTTTCAAAACAATTGACACAGTGCCTGCTGAGAAAAAACAACTAAATGTTCATTGTAAATTTTGCTTCCCCACCCTGTATAAATATATATATATATGTGTGTGTGTGTGTCTGTGTGTGTGTGTGTGTGTGTATAATAGTTTTAGTTCAGTTTGCTGTGGATCCATGTGTCTCCTCCTATTTCCCCCCCTTCCCCCAATCTCTCTCTCTTCCTCTTCCTTTAACCCTCTCTCTTTAACCCTAACTGGTCAAGGCAGATGACCATCCTCCAGGAGTCGGGAGGAAATTTGATGGAATAAAATTTAATTGATTGATTGATTGAAAAAGTCACTTTTTCTTCAACAACCTTTGAATTTACTCTGAGCTTTTGTGAATATCAACATGATAAATAAATTTAATATAAGAAAATACCTGCTTTTCACTGAAAAATGCAAAATGCGAAGGATAACATTAGAATAAGTGGTGGCAAATCACTGAGGGAAAGTTAATGTGAGGAAGATTCATTTGGAAGTCACCACAGAATAATTGTACGTGTGTAAAAGTTAGTTATTTTTTTAATAAAAATTAAACTACCAGACACAAATACAAACTTCACTCAGCTCTTTTAATTTCAAGAAATATCAAAATAAATGTTTTTGACTTTGTTTCTTTGAGTTGCGCACACAGCAGGTATAGGACAGACGCACATTGTAATCATACACTGGAGCTGAAGTCTTGAATATTTCATTACACTATCCCTAATTTTGTAAACAAAATACCAATGTCACATCACAACTTTCAACCTAGACATAAACAGCATGTATTTGCATTATTCTGATCTGAGGATAAGAAAAACATGGGAGACATTGTTCAGTGTTTGGTTTTGCATCATTATTATCACAAGATGCAGCCAGTGAATAATTAGACTGCATATGAACCACTTTACATTTTTTGTTCATCTGTCCCTCTTTTCCTCCATCCTGTCTTTCACTCCTGGTTTGGACCACACCACACCCACACCTCTGTTTCAAATATGCAAATGTTTACTGTTATTTGATAGACAGATAAACATCACACATCACATTTGTGCACAGAGCTAAAAGGAGAAAACTCAGGGAAAAGAAGAATTCAGTTCTATTATAACTACTGACAATGAAGAAGTTATATTTGCAGTTTTAGTGAGATTCAAACCACTGCTAAGAAGAGAGCTCCTCGCTGAAACAATGAAATCCTTCCTAAAAGTCATTGTATACCTAATAGCAGGTAATGTAATCTTCTCATTTATTCATGAGCCTGAAAGCTGTTTCAATCAAACTGCAAGTAATGACTTTGATAATGATTTTTATGATAGCCAGTGCCAGTTCAATAGATCGGGACTTCCGCCCTTCGCTACGCAATTGTAAGTACAAAAACCCTACAATCAGACACTGACAAGGATGTACTATTTATGTATAACAGTCTAGCTAACAGTTGTTACATGATGTCAATAAGAAAACAGAGAAAAAGCACTTTTGGGTTGGACTTTGTATATTTAGGTATTTATAATTACATTGACTTTTGTAGCTTTAAGTTAATAATTGAGTTTTTGTTTCATGCTGGATCGTGTTTTTACTTTCTGGCAGGTGATTCCAATGTAAATGTGGTGGCACACATTGGAAGCTCCATTACCATCATGTGTCATTACAAAAAGGATGGTGAGAAGTATTTCTGCAAAAAGATTAATGATCAAATTGAATGCAGAAAAAACCCATCTTCTCCAAGTCAAGATGGGATAACCAGTTCTAAGACACATGACAAGTTCTACAATGTGACCTTTTCTTCACCGAGTGTACGACCTGAAAAAGAATACTTTTGTCTCCAGGAAGACAAAGTTGAAAACAATCCACAATGTTTCAGAAAGGTCCATCTAAGTATTTCGTGTAAGTAATGATATTTTTTTAAACATCCTGATGCAAACAGCAAATTGCACAAAATTACTTATAGTTTTCTCTAGTATTTATTTGGTGTTCTCTTCAGGCTGGTTTGACATTCACCCAATTATAATTAAATATGAGAACATTTAAGACTGACATAGTTGTGGGTTCATATCAAAGTTGAAATACAAATCACTGACAACTTTAGTGTTTGTAGTTAATCCTCTCAGTGATTAAAAAAAAAGACAGATATTAAAAAGTGCAGTATACAGAATCTAATTTGATGGACTTTGTATATTTAGGTATTTATAATTACAGTGTCTTTTGTAGCTTTAAGTTAATAATTGAGTTTTTGTTTCATGCTGGATCATGTTTTTACTTTCTGGCAGGTGATTCCAATGAAAATAAGGTGGCACACATTGGAAGCTCTGTTACCATCATGTGTGATTACAAAGACGATGGTGTGAACTATTTCTGCGAAAATAATAATGCTCGACTTGAATGCAGAAAACATGCAGAGAAAAATGGCAATTTCTACAGTGAGACCTTTTCTTCACTGAGTCGACACAATGAAAGAGAGTACTTTTGTGTCCGGACAGACGTCAATGACAAACATCTAAAATGTTCCAAAAAGGTCCATCTAAGTATTTCGTGTAAGTAATGATATGCTTTTAAACATCCTGATGCAAACAGCAAATTGCACAAACTTACTTACAGTTTTCTCTAGTATGTTTTTGGTGTTCTCTTCAGGCTGGTTTGACATTCACCCAATTATAATTAAATATAAGAACATTTAAGACTGACATAGTTGTGGGTTCATATCAAAGTTGAAATACAAATCACTAACAACTTTAGTGTTTGTAGTTAAACCTCTCAGTGATACAAAAAGACAGATATTAAAAAGTACAGTATACAGAATCTAATTTGATGGAGTGAGACAGGCTTTTTTACCTTCTGCATTGAGAAAATCTCCATCACTATTTTGATTCAGTATTATGCTTTTCTCTAATTGATATGGATGCCATGAACTAGATTTCTAAAGATCTAAGATACTGTAATACTAATTACAGAAACAAAGTAAATAAATGTGTTTGGGACTATAACTGATATTGCACAGTCGTGGAAAAAAATATTAGACCATCGAAGTCACCAAAAACAATGGTTATGCAATCAAGAACTAACTCCTGTGTGTATCATGTGGCTAAAACAGACAGAAAAGAAAATATGGAAAGCCGAAAGTGCTGTTTTTGTCCATATAACGCCATAGTTACTGATGTAAGAACTTACGTGATTTTGGTTATTATAAAAAAAAATAAAAAAAAAACATGAAAAATGGATAGATATCAGCTCTGAAATTAAACTCTTGTGAGCTATTTTTGTTGTTATCACTATATTTGTCCAAACAAAAATACCTTATTTGTACCAGGCATTAAAATGACCAAGAAATTGAAAAAAAGCAAGGGGTGGTCTCATAATATTTTTCTGCGACTGTATATGGCAGTCGTTTGAGAATAATGACTTGTTTTAACCCTATAATGCCAAACGTATCATATCTGATACATTAGTTTTGAAGCTCTCTACATGATCAGTGTAATATTTTTTTTTCTTGATAAACCTGATGTTCACAATTAGATAGATGCAATACACGGATAATCCACCAGGAGGGAGGAATTCATTCACCAGAGGCCTTTCCAGTGACACTACAAATTGTCATTAATGAGGAAGGAGGCAGAACAATTTTGAAAAGGAATTATCAATTTGTTAGACATGTTTGTGTTATATTATGTTTTAGTTTGTTCAAAAATAATAATATTTGAGCATTGAGACCTGTTGTATGATATGAATACGAAATATGGTACAAAATTGAAACTCATATAAAGAAACTGATATTTGAAACAAATTTTTTTTTGGTTGTTCAGAAGGACCAATAAAGGCTCCAGTTTCAAAGAACTGGAATCTTCTGTCAATGATTTAATGGTTCAGGCTTTACAGGAAAATATTTGGAGTAGGGAACATGTCAACATGTTGGTCCGATGGTGTCTTTTGAGTAAACCTCACCGTTTTGATTGATGCAACAAACAATTAGAGTTCACTTCTCAGAGCATGCATTCCTCTGCTGTTGTCCCTAAGATTCAGGTGTGATCGGTGGTGTGGTGGTGAGTGTCATATTGCTGATAGCTGTGGTTTTACTCTTCGTGTACAGACACAAACTTCCCTGGATACAAGGTAAGGAATCAGATTGTGTGGTATAAATTGTAATGCAAAATATGTATGCACACACACTTGCATATGCTATACTTTTATTTACATTTTGTCTTGTAATTAGTATTTACTTCTACTGTAGTTATAAAAATGTGTGAAGTATACCACTGAAAATTCAATAGGAGTAAAGAAATGAAGATGTCATCTTGATATTCTTTTGCTTTCAGAACAGATTGTGATTTACAAATACTTGATTTAATTCAACTAGCAAACCTCAGAAAAGGAACTGATATGCTTACATGGCATGACATGATGTTGACTATGAGGACTAAGAAAAATATTCTGTCATTTACATTTATTCAAAAATGTCTTTGTGTTCATGTGCCGTGTTGCCGAAGGCTCATCAGATTGGAAAACTAATTCTGGAGACAATACAGAGGTCTGTATGTGTGTCTGTGATTTTGCATATATGTATAACAGCTGCATCTCTCACACTGCACCCTCCATCTCTGCAGGAAGTTCAGGGGAATCGTTGTGAGGAACTCCAGGAAAAGACGACCCAGGCAGGAAATGTAGTGTCCTCTGTTTATGCCACTGTCAACCCTCCTCCAGATCTGATACACTACGCCAGCGTCAACTTCCAGAACGACTCTGCTGTGGTCTTGACAGGGTTGGAAACACCATCTAAGCCAGAAATAAACACCTCAACTGAATACTCCTCTGTCCGTAAGAATGCTGGTCCACTGGCACCAGAGACGATTCTTTATTCTACAGTCACAAAATCTGGAGAACCATGAAAGAAGCAAAATTCCACGATGCAGAGTAAACACTGTTTATATACCAAGAATATTACAAGTGTTTCTCTGCATTTAGTTTAGATAGTTTAGTGAGATTTGTAATAACAGACTTCATTGTCTAGGACAATATATATTGCGTTACAAGCTAGTTAGTGCATGTAGTGTAGTTTGTCAGTGAACACCAGCTATAGGTGTAAATATTAACAAATGTTTGTATGTTGAATAAAAAAAAATGAGAGTTCTGCTCACTCACTGAAAAGTCACTGAGAATATGTATAGCACACAGCTACATGTATAAGACGTAGAGAAACAGAAGTCTGTACATAAACATATAAAATAAGGCTTCTGTTTTTTCAGATATTCTGTAATGACACAAAAATTATGGATTTTTCTGGTTGTCAATATAATCCTCCTTTTTACCGAGGAGAAACAATACTTAACATACTAATGACCCAAAGAGTGCATAATTTATGTGGCTGAAACGGTGTCTATTGGTTTTTTGTAGATACAACAGGCATTTCTGTTTATTGACACTATACAGCATCTTAGTTGATGGATCATTGTTAAGTTGGCAATTATTCACATAGTAGCATATGTTTATGTGTGTATATAAAATGCCCTAATGCTAAGTGAATAATCTGTCAGTACCGCAGTGCTGGCTGATCTGAACCGTCCCTGTTGTGTAAATGCATGTAGTTATCGTCAGTATGTATGTAGTAGTATGTATGTAGATACATTAACAGATTCAAACCACCTCTGAAAATCATTTATTCCTGCTCAGTCAGTCTTGTATGTAGGCTGGTATCAGTTGTTGTTGGTCAGTTGCTGTTTGGATGTCTGTTTATTATTGCTGGCTGTAAATGAAATTGCCCCCCAGGGTTAATAAAGATTGCTTGTACTTAATACTATGATTTTAGACTGAAACGTTTTGTTTGTTTGTTTGATTTTTTAATCAAATACAATAAAGTATGTTTACACACAAATCTGGTGCATCAGTTCAACTTTTTCACTAGATATATGACATGATTCACCTCATGCACAGAGTTCAGTATCTCATGAATCAGGATCCTGATGTCTACTTTTTATTGTATTTTGCTCTGGCACCATCTTGTGGTTGAATTTCTGATCAGCCATGTGATGCTCCAGTTTGACAACTATGAGACAGTTTTCAACAACCCCTCTGACGTACACCACTCAGTCACAACATTCTGACCACTGATAAGAGAATTGCTAATAATATTGATTATTTCATTACAATGGTACCTTTCATCGGGTTGGATATACAGGGTAGGGAAGCAAAATTTACAATGAACATTTAGTTGTTTTTCTCAGCAGGCACTACGTCAATTGTTTTGAAACCAAACATGTATTGATGTCATAATCATACCTAACACTATTATCTATACCTTTTCAGAAACTTTTGCCCATATGGGTAATCAGGAAAGCAAACGTCAAAGAGTGTGTGATTACCTCCGCCAAGGAGGTTATGTATTTGCCAGGGTTTGTCTGTTTGTTTGTTTGTCTGTCCGTTAGTGTGCAACATAACTCAATCAAAAAGTTATGGACAGATTTTGATGAAATTTTCAGGGTTTGTTGGAAATGGGATAAGGAAGAAATGATTAAATTTTGGTGGTGATTGGGGGTGGGGGGGCCCACGGGGGGGGGGGGGCACTGATCAGCCTTGGAGGAGGTCTGCGCTCTCCGAGTGCTTCTAGTTGTTTTTGTTTTAGCACAAAAAAAACCCTATTAAATTATGAAAATACTTACTTTTATAAACTATCCAAACAAAAAAGATGTGAATAACCTGAAAAAACTGAAACTTATTAAGAACTAGAAGCACTCGGAGAGCACAGACCTCTGCCAAGGCTGATCAGTGGCCCATAACTTTTTGAGTTATGTTGCACACTAACGGACAGACAAAAAAACAAACAAACAAACAAACAAACAAACAAACAAACAAACCCTGGCAACATAACCTCCTTAGCGGAGGTAAAAATAAGTGCAATTTTAATAATATTATGCCTTAATTTATCATTTATACATGTGCATTATGAATCGAATCTACAAAGACAGAACACTTTTCTTTAGACATTTCAGTTTGTTCATATTTGTTCTATAAATAATCACAACTCCAAATTTTTGTCTTTGTTTTAGTGCAAAAAAACCCTATTAAATTATGAAAATACTTACTTTTATAAACTACCCAAACAAAAAAGATGTGAGTAACCTGAAAAAACTGAAATTTATTGCAATTTTAATAACATTATGCCTCAATTTATCATTTATACATGTACATTATGGATTGGATCTACAAAGACATAACACTTTTCTTTAGACATTTCAGGTTGTTCATATTTGTTAAGGTTATTGACATTTTATTGTTACAGGATAGTTTGTAAATGTAAATATTTTTCATAATTTAATGTTATTTTTTGCACTAAAACAAAGACAAAAATTCAAAGTTGTCATTATTTATAGACATAATGTAATCAAACCGAGAAGAAAACATGGAGTCATTATTTTTTGTAGGTTTTTATGCTGTTATTTTACTGTAGATCATAATGGTCTGTATGTGGAACCTGAACTAAAATGAGTTCGACAGCCTTGACTGTGGAATTTTTGCACTTTGCAAATTCATCCCATGGGCCGGATTGGAACCTGTGGAGGCCGCATTTGGACCCCAGGCCGCATGTTTGAGACCCCTTATCTACATGATCAGCAAATTAAATATAAGAAAATACTTGATTTTCACCCAAAATTTGCAAAATACAGAGAGTGCAAAATGCAGATATTACAATAAATGGTGATAATTCCCTAAAGAAAAGTTAAATAGAGAGAAAAATTCATTTGGGAACCACTACAAAAGTTACACTGGGTCTTTAAGGGCTAGACCTCATATTTAAGAGCTAAATCACAGGCAGGAATTTATGTATATTAAAAAAAACATTTAAACTAGAAGCACCCGGAGAGCGCAGACCTCCGCCAAGGCTGATCAGTGCCCCCCCCCGTGGCCCCCACCCCCACCCCCGATCACCACCAAAATTTAATCATTTCTTCCTTATCCCATTTCCAACAAACCCTGAAAATTTCATCCAAATCTGTCCATAACTTTTTGAGTTATGTTGCACACAAACAAACAAACAAACAAACAGACAGACAGACAGACAGACAGACAGACAAACAAACAAACAAACAAACCCTGGCAAAAACATAACCTCCTTGGCGGAGGTAAAAATCTGATATAAGGTCTTAATGTTTCTTTTCTCTTTGCTTTATGGATTAAAGTCAGCTTTTCATGTGTCTGACCTACAAGTGTCCATTCAGTCCAAAATGTTTGAAGAGCTGTGACAGACATCTCAGATGACCAATAAGAGGAGCGGGTTGGCTGTAGGGGCGGGGCTTCAGTCTCCGGCGGAGGCTCGGTGTCGCCTGACCGGATGATGACAGAAGTTTTCAGCTGAATGTAGCGACTTTTATCATGCAGCCACCCACTTATTGATCCCACTAGTGACCAGACAGAAACCGGGACTCGTCATTTTATCACCAACCCTTTTACATTTTAGTTATTTTTTTTAATGAACTGCACAGACGCAGGACACGCGCGGTGCCATCTGGGAACTTGTACTTTGGAGCAGACCGTCCGTTTGGCGTGTTTTTAACCGGGGGCTGCACAGCACAGAGCCCGCTGGGCTGACCGAGGTGCAGCCATGGGAAACCGGGGGATGGAGGACCTTATTCCCCTCATCAACAAGCTCCAGGACGCCTTCAGCTCCATCGGCCAAAGCTGTAACTTAGACCTGCCTCAGATAGCGGTGGTCGGCGGCCAGAGCGCAGGGAAGAGCTCCGTGTTGGAAAATTTCGTTGGGAGGTTGTAAAATTGACGTTTAATCTTACTCTGAAGTGACAGTGTAAATGTGATTTTCATTTTGTTGACTGTCGTTGCTTTTATTACTGCTGGTTTTACTCCAGACTGCGCCGGCCTTTTGCGTAAAAGTCGCCAACTAAGCACTTGGTTACGCGCTCTGTTTGTCGGTGCCTCCCAGTTTCTAACATTTTTCCAACCGTTTGTTTCCATTTGGAACTCAGCTATTCACGATCAATATTTACGCATTTGACGCAAGTAAACAGCTGTTGATTTAGAGAAACAAACCGGGTAGGGATTGAGTTAAAAAAAAAAAAAAAAAACTCAGATCCGTGTCTTTAATTCTACTTTCACAGTCTGTTCAGTCACATTCTGTTAAACATTGACAAAGGCTGTTTTTTTTTTTTTTCCCCTGAGATTGCTTGTCTAGTGTTGTAAATACATTTTTTTTCCCCTTGAGATTGCTTGTCTAGTGTTGTAAATACATCTTTATCGGCCTGTTGTGCACAGGTCACTCACGTCAATGTTTTACTTTCAGTTAAGGGTGAGGCAGAAAAAGCTTGTTGGCAGCTTTGATGAGGTCATGCTCAGATAAATGAGTTATCAGAGTTACACTGACAGTGGAGGTGAAGATGCCAGCAGTCTGCGCTCTCAGCATGCTAATACCACTGAACTGCCTTTGTGGGCTTGATGAAGGAGTTCGAAGGAATTTGAATGAGCATTTGTGGTGGCAAATAGCAGCAAAACCAACTGCTCCACCACCTCCTTATGTGGTGATCCATCTACTTAGATCACCAGAGTAGAAAAAACTTTGAGTCTTTGCTGATGCAGTTGCAATATTTTTTAAAATGTAAGCAGAAAGATCATTGAGTCATGGAGAAAGAAAGAGGAGACTGCATCTGCTGCAGGAACAGATTTGTGTTTTCAACTGAAGGTGACCAGGAAGAGGAACTCTGTCCTCTTCTGTACTTCAGAATGATTTCATTTAGAGATAGGAATTGTTGATTAGACAGCTCCTTTTTTCCCAGTTGCCTTTGTTTCCCAGTCCGGAGCAGTGGTTGGGGGAAACAGTAGGGGCATTGATGGGTTTGTGCTGGGGTCATCAGTGATGTCACCAGCTGCACTGTCATGTGTATATGACACAGTGGGTACCAGAGCCCCACAAAGGGAACTTCAATGTTTTCATGCTTCTTAATTAGCCCACTGACACGCACAGGCCCACTACTCGTTTGTATTTTTCCTCTAAAATATGTACTTTATCTGCCAAACATATTCTATTTAATCACAAGTTGGTGTGAGCTGTGAGAAGACAAAGAAATTGATAAAAATATCTATATTAAACTGTTATTTTTTAATTATTTCTTGTGAAATATTGGATGTAGAGCAGCAACCAACCTATTACTGTTGTTGTAGATTAGTCAGATTAGTTGTTTGGTCCATAAAATGTCAGAAAATAGTGATAAATGTAGGAAGTATTTGGTCCACAATCCAAATATGTTCAATCTATTGTCAGAGGAATAATGTAAGACAGAAAGTAATGCATGTTGAAATAAGAAAAAAAAAAAGCCTTTATAAAATAATTTTGATTTTTGCTGTTGTCCATAAAGTTGAAATGAAACATTTTCCCCTTTTTTCATGAAGTGATTGTGACAATGTCATTTATTTTTGATAGATAATGTGTAACTGGGACTCAGTATGTGATCATTGCACTGGGTCATATGTGATTACTGGTGCGTATAAATGGGAATAAAAAGAGCAATGTGTCTAAAAACAAAATTATTCCAACTTTATGGGCAACAGTGTATAATAGTTGACAACTAACTGAACATTCCATTACTTGCATATCTGATTGGTTGTTGTTCTAACTATTAATTTATTAATTAAATGAAATATGCTGTTGAAAATGTGCAGAATGAGGAGTGGCAAGTCGACCCTCCTTCATCTTCACTGGCCACAGACCAACCCCCCCCCCCCCCCCCCCCTTAAAAAAAAACAAAACAGGGCCTCTTATAACAATACACAGTTTTTAGTAGCATCTTTTGTTGAACCCGCAGTCTGAAATGAAAGATCTAACATAGTGGCAATAAATAAAGAAGTTAGCATTTTTTGGCCTCTCAGATGAATGTTAAAATAAATGATTCATCGATGATCATAAGCGACTGAATTATGTGAGCTATCAATCAGCTTATTGTTTCAGGTCCAGAGGGAAGTACTGGTTTAGATCATTAAGAAAATAATGAGAAAAGAGCATCATAAAGAAGTAAACAAGTCTGAATTAATATCTTACTACCAACACAAAGCCCAAGGACAGTCCTTTGCACATCAGTGTAAAACATAAGAAACCGTTTTATTAATTAATCGTCATGTTTCAGTTCTTACTCGCTTTCTTGTTACTTTCATAAGTGACAGGAAGAGATGAGGAAAGAGGATGGAAATCAGAGTTGTGTAACATCCTGACTGCTCAGTCAGCAGTGAACAACAGGCAGTGGGTGTATGTTTGTGACCAGTGGGAGCTTCTTAGCGTGTTTGTGTGTGTGTTTTTGGCCTACTTGCCTTACACCATAAGTCAGCCTCGTGTTTGCCGCTGACCCACCAAACATACAGACAGACTCACATCCTCGTGGCCTGCAGGGATGTGTAGGCACTGACCTGGAAATGATCAGTGGTCTATTGACAGGAGTTTCCATTCTGACAAACGTGTATGTAATGAGAAGGTTTCTGTCTGTTTGCACTATTTATAATGAATAGGGCTGTAAGTCAGTCTCACATCAATATGGCAGTTACCCTTAGGACTGTAAATGTGAAGGTTTGAGTTTGTTTGACAATGAAACAGGTTCTTGTTTTTTCAGCTATTTTGTATATTGTTACCCTCTAACTAATTCATCTAGGAATAAATGGAGAGTCTTTGGGTTATTCCTGTGTATATTTTTTATTTCTGAGTCTTCAAATCACTATCTGTGTCATATGAATTTATGTGTTTTGGTTGTGATAGTTAAACCTGATGTTTTTTTGTGTTTTTTTTCTCCCTCAGGGACTTTTTGCCCAGAGGATCTGGCATCGTCACCCGTCGCCCCCTCATCCTCCAGCTGGTAAACAGTAAAGCAGGTATGTCGGACAAGACAGGTGACTGGGAGTACGGAATCATACGCTAAGGCCTTCACCCTCAGGGAACATCTTTGTAGAGTCAAAATATTCAGGAATATCATATGGACTTGTAGAATCAATGCCAGGAGACGTGGTGGACAAGGACTTTACACTGGTTTTTCCTTTAATTTGTCAGTCTTTCATACGTGTAAGTTTGCTTTGCAGTTACAGTAGACAATAGATTGACATGAAACCCTCCATTCCAAATCTCCTTTTTTATGAACAATATCCATCCTACAACATGTTTAGTAAATATTTACTTTGTGTAAAGAGTGATGTATGGTAACAAAGATATATATTAATATGTTGGGATACAATCTAGTAAGTTACCTTAAAAAGTACTAATAAGGACATATTGCTGTGTAAATTCTATATAATGTGGCCATGATTTAAAAAAAAATACTTTGAACGTAAGTAAATATGTATATTTGTAAATTAAATGAAAAGGACATTTTTCCATCATGTAAACTTCTTTCACTACAGCTTTAGAAATAATTACTAGACCCGCTATAATTTTTCAACATATCAATTCATATGTACTCTGTTATTGAGCAAATGTATTTTTATTATCTTTAATTTTACATGTTTTTACTTTTTTACAACATTTACATTTTATATGTGTTTTGCTGGATTTTTTACTCAAATTTACACACATGGTTTTAGAATTAACATATTTGACAGGCTGCACTATTTTCCTTTTTTTTTATTTACTATTTTCACAATTTTTAAGCAGCAAATGCCTGTTTTTTTCTTTCTTTTTTAATGCCACAACACCTAATAGATACTTGTTAAAATGCCGAGCATAAATGACTGTCAAAGTTAATAGTCCAAAACGGGAAAGGTATTCGGGTATTAAACATTATCTTTCTATGAGATCATGTTTTATGCATAGAGTCTGACTTTTTCTTTCTCTCCTTCTTGTCCTCTCTTTCATCATACTTGTCTCCATACTCATAAATCCACTTCCTTTCTCTTTACTTAATCTGTCTTTTGCTTGATACAGAATATGCAGAGTTCTTACATTGCAAGGGTCGTAAGTTTGTGGATTTCGACGAGGTCCGTTTGGAGATTGAAGCAGAGACGGATCGGCTGACCGGATCCAACAAAGGCATCTCTCCCATCCCCATCAACCTCCGCGTCTACTCCCCAAATGGTAACAAACAACGTACAAATCATTAGCCTCATAGCATAGTTCCTAACTCATTCACTATATGGACAAAAGTATAGGGACACGATGAATTCAGGTGTTTCTTTTCTAACAGGAATCTGAGCTACAAAACATTAATGACATTATATAGTTTTATATTGGGATAGATATTGCATTGCATTGGTTAGTTTTGTTTAAATTGTCATCTTTGCTTCCAAAATGCTTCAAAGATGGTTTTTACTTAATTTGTTTCAACATTAATTTTGTTTTTTTTTACATCCATTACTATGATTTTAAATGTTCTACATCTAAATTTATCAAATATTTTTCGTGCTGTGACTGTAAATGATCACCTACTAGCCATCTACTTTCTAACATCTAACATTAAACATAAAAAGGAAATATTGATATTTAGAAAGGTATTGGGACACATCATGGCTACAGCTTGTAAGATGTCCTCTTCATGCTGATTAGAGATATAAACATCAATATTAATAAGAAATATGATATTTATCACAATATAAAACTATATTATGACATTTTTCATTATTGTTTTGTAGCCCAGACCCCTGTTAGAAAAGAAACACCTGAATTCAATGTGTCCCAATACTTTTGTCCATATAGTGTATGATTTTGGCAATTATGCTATGAGGCTAATGAAATGGTCCTACTGTAGCTCTTCTCATTGTAAGTTTTGTCCTGTTGATTTGATTGGGTTCCTCCCTTCGCTCAAACATCACTCAGTGCTGAACTTGACCCTGATCGACCTGCCGGGAATGACCAAAGTGGCGGTGGGAGACCAACCCGTTGATATTGAGCACCAGATAAGGGACATGCTGTTGCAGTTCATCACTAAGGAGAGCTGTCTGATCCTGGCTGTCACACCGGCCAACACTGACCTGGCCAACTCCGATGCACTCAAGATCGCTAAAGAGGTGGACCCTCAAGGTGAGGTAACACTGTCCCTGTGTATGAGGCCTTGTATACAAATAGGTCATGAGCTATTACGATCAGATTCATTTCAGATTTTCTAAGTAGCTTCCTTGGAACAATGTCAACAAACTTTGTTCACAGTTTTTGGAAATTTAGATTTTTTTTTTACATTTTTGACAAATTTTTGAAATATTAAAAATTTACCATTACTTATACTGGTCCATATTTTGATGGCTGATGAAATGGAAATGGTTAGAGATGTCAATATAGTTACTCTGAGCACTGATAGAAAGTCATTTATGGACTTTCATTTAAAAGAATGATATTTTGCTTTTTTTTATAAATGGAATTATGCATTTTAAACATTTCCCTGTGGTCGACATAAACTGTAAATGCTATGCGTGGGTCTGAATTCTTCATTAATTCAACTCCGCAGGTCCATTTTCAACCCTATTTCTGAGTAATGACACCAGAAAGGTCTTTTTGAGCGCTGGCCCTTTAAATGCAAATGAGCCACTTCATGCCCCACCCCCTCCAGGTTGTTGACTGTGCTGCTCTGTCCTGTTCAACCAACTGAACATTTTAGGTAATCGGCTCGAAGTTTGGACATATTTTCAGTATGGACTACAAATGCTGCTGCTGACAAACAATTATGGCGTACTCGGAGAAATGTTTGTCGGAAGTCTTGACCTTATATGTGCAAATGTTGTGATGTAACTAGTTATAGATGTAATACATTAAGCAGGAATTAAAACAGGTTGTAGAAATCCACTCAATTTCTGCTAAAATGAATGTGAAGATAGCTTTGCAGCACCTGGAGGGTTTAAATTCAAACTTTCTGAACTATTAGTATCCAAATACACAAATAAATGAACCAAAGACTAATAAAAGTGACCCCTTTAATTAGATGAGTCCCACCTACTTCTATTGGTAGAGTGATCTCCTGCATCGAGACCAAAGGACTAACAAAGCGACAGAACCTCACAACCTCGCAAATTCAACTTGTTGTTGATTCTTGATGGAATATGCTGGTGAACTACAGAGCCAGCAGTCCTATTTTTATGCGTAGGTGTGTGTAAAACTCCAGATTTTTCATTACATGTTACTATTTTTGCTCTAGTGTGTTATGACGCTAATTAGATTTTTGTTCTACATCTCACAGACAGTCCTAGCGTCAGTGCTGCAGGCAGCTCACTGGATTGATTAACATTTACATTATTAATAGACTTCTCGGCAGAAGAGATATATTGAATTAGAGCCTTGAATATATAATTAAATTTAATTAGCTACACCTTGCTCTTTATTTAACACAATGTTGTTATTAACTATCTCCCACTGAAGACCTGAGAATATACTGTAGATTAATACTTAACTGTGAGAGGTTGAAATTAATGTGATCCTGGTATAGTTAGTATTCTTTAATGTGTAATGCTTAATTTTTTTCTTTAAAGGGACTATTTGCAGTATTTCTACTTTTAGCTATTTACCAATTACCTAAAATTATCATTATAGTCCTTCGAATAAATAGGTCTGAATTTGTGCCCAAGTCACCGACTGAAAAGTTATGAACTGAATATACTGAGCCTGTTTACATGCGCACCAATACTCCGATCATTATCCAATTTCTAGAGATGTCAGATTATTCAAGTGATCATCTAAACAGGATAATCTGATATGTTTTATCAGATAACGACAGTAATCTGATTATGAGAAATCAGATTAATACACCAGGATTTTCTCCCCAATACTCCGATGTCTTCATGCATGTATACAGCTTAATCGGATGTATTTCATTCTTTTTTCGTTCATGTGTGAACACAATTAAAGTTATCGAGAATGGAAGTTGCATAGTGTAACGTGAGCAGAAGACAACAGGAAGTTTAAGTCTACCATCACTACATATGTACATTCTCCAAAAGAAATCTGATAATAGCCTGGAGCATCTAAACCAGGGTTTTTTGCTCATTGTGTTTCTTAGGTGCATGTAAATGTGTTAGATCTGATTATTACAATTATCCAGTTACTCCCAGTTATCTGACTTTTATGGTCATGTAAACAGGCTCACTCGTACCAACAGTCAGACAGCTTTATGTGACCACTAGAGGGAGTAGGGAGTCACTCTGTAGGTCTCCCACGGTCAGGAAAACTAACATGACGAGACCTTTGAGCAAAGCATCAGAAAGTAACGAGATGGGAAGAGAACCACTAAGAAACAACTTTGTCTTTGTCTTTAGAGGATCTAGGATCATTGGGTGGGTTGAGTAGTGGTCTGTGATTGTCAGAGCAGGGGTAAGCAGCAGTCCGTGATTGTCAGAGCGGGTCGTAGCGGTCCTTGATTGTCTGAACTGGGGGGTGGGGGTAGGATAGTGATCCGTGATTGTCAAAGTGAAAGTAAAACTGACACACTTTACTCTTCCTCTAACTCTCCAGACAGCACAGACACAGGAGCAGAGCGATAGAATCTCCATGCAGCAAAAAAGTTCATCCATTGGTTACATTTTGACCGGTGTTGATTCATTGGTGATACGCTATAATCGGCTCGTCAGATTCTAGTACCGTAATACAGATGTGTGTAAACAATGAGCCTTATACTTATACTACAGTGAGTGATTTAGTTTATGGATACATAGCGTAGATTTGTTGGTGGTTTTGGTCATCATAAGTGTGTTCTGTTACGACACTTCACCCTGCTGTTGAGAGTTTGGGGTATTAATACTACATAGAACTCATTTAATGTACTGTATATTTAGACATTTTGTGATGTGTGTGTTTGCAAGATTATTGGATTATTAGTATAGACCAGGGGTGGGCAATCCTGGTCCTCGAGGGCTGGTATCCTGCATGTTTTAGATGTTTCCCTCTTCCAACACACCTGGTTCACATGATAAGCCTATCATCAAGCTCTGCAGAAGCCTGATAATGACCTTCATGTGCGCTGGAAGAGGGAAACATCTAAAACATGTAGGATACCGGCCCTCGAGGACCAGGATTGCCCACCCCTGGTATAGACTGACAGCTAAAATAGTGTTGTTTTGGGTTATTAGACCTTATGGGTCAGATGTACTAAATAGTGTAAATTGGTGAATTACTGCATGTGATCTACTATATATTAACATGTTTATGGTTACAGACACAGATCATTTCATTAATTGCCAGTACAATGTATGATCTCCCCATAATCTTTGATAAAGAGGTTTTGGATGTTATTAAAACATAAACACAGTTTGATACTGTAACACCAGTGTAGATTTTACATATAGGTTGCGAAACAGCAATTCAAACCAAAGAGAGGCAGCAGAAGGGGGCATTTCCTGTGGTAAACTGGAGGTGTTGGTGGAAGAATGTAACAGTTTCAGCAACTTATATCCAACCTGTTTGCAGGTCATTTAAGGTCATTTAACACCACTGTGGGCACTGAGGTAAAGACATGGGGTGACACATTCCACAGAAGAAGTTAGAGATAATGCATGGTGCAAAGCAGATTCACAGAGAAGTCAGATCTGTACCTGCCAGAGCATTGATTTTTGACTTCAGCAAACAATAAAATGATGTATGTGGTCAAATCTGACTTGTAGCCTACATTTATTCTATTCATTTTTATGAAATGGTTTTGGAAGGCTACTGTGTGTCCCTTTAAGCTATGGACTATGTTTATTTCATAGAGGTTTTTTGTGTGTAGGATGACATGAAGCCTTGTAACACTTAAGTGAAAGAAGAGTTTATTAAATCTCTGCTTGACTTATCGGTGAGCCTCCAGGACATTTCGTAACATTATATGTCAGAATGGAATGTTTTGCAGATGATACGTTAATCTGATATTCTTTCTCTTCTTCCTCCTGGTCTCTGTTCTTAGTAGTGCATCCTCTGTGTATAACTATTACAGTGATCCCAGGTGCAAAATGAGTTCAGACACAGGGTGAATCTGAATAGTTCCTTTTATTCTGGAAGGTTCCTATCGGAGTGAAATGACCTGAAAGTACCTCAATGTTTGCAATGACAAGAGCTGTCTGATTTCTCTAAAAAGAAAATGAGCATCAGTTCTACCTTTAGCATAGGATACACTAGAAAGGAGAGGATGCCATCCCGCATTTCAACATCAGCTCTTCCAAATGTTCACAAAAAACTAATGATCAACAGAACAGACAGGACTCACAGTTGCCATCTAATGATAGAATTGTCAACAGATGTTTTGTTTGTATTTGAAATCTAAATTTTGCACTCTGAAAGGGAAACTCCTACAAGAACATATGCAATAAGGTCAGGCATAAAAAATACTCCAAAGGGCACAAAGCATTAGTAAATCCAACCTTATACGTTTTTGAACTGTTACCAGAACATCAGTATAAACCAACACTTTCCATCTGTAGGTCTGCGGACCATTGGTGTGATCACCAAACTGGACCTGATGGACGAGGGGACGGACGCACGTGACATCCTGGAAAACAAACTGCTGCCTCTCCGCAGAGGTGAGACCAGACACCTTTAGATCCTTTACAGTCTCAGTATTTAGTGTTAAGGTACTAAAGCAAAAGTACTAATTCCACACTGAAAACATTCCACTACAAGTCAAAGCTGTGCAGTCAAATCCGTATTTAAGTAATAGTATTATCAGCAACATTTAGTTAAAATCTGAAAAGTAAAAGTACTAACTGTGCAGGAAAATGGTTCCTGTCAATATTTTTCTTGTGTACATTTACTGTACCTTAACCCTAGTTTGATGGCGCAGACTAATTATTTTTCAGTTTAACGTGGTCTGTAGAAAATCAGCCACAGACACACACTGCCCATAACAATTCTTGGGACATGTCTGTGTTTTTAGGGTACATCGGGGTTGTAAACCGCAGTCAGAAGGACATTGATGGGAAGAAAGACATCCGCGCTGCTTTGGCTGCTGAGAGGAAGTTCTTCTTGTCCCATCCTGCATACAGACACATCGCAGAACGCATGGGAACACCACTCCTACAGAAGACGCTCAATCAGGTGACACACACCTGACCACACTGACACTGAGCCCCTTTACATGACCATTCAAAATCCAACAACTGGGAGGAATACGATAAATACAATAATCAGATCTGATGCATTTACATGCACTTCAGAAATGCAATCATCAAAAAACCCTGGTTTTGACATTTCTGTCCGTTATCAGATTTCTTTCGGAGTACATACTAATGTAGTGATGGTAGAATCAAACTTTCTATTATTGTCATCTGCTCATGTTTGACTACATCACTTCCATTTTCTTTTTTTTTTTTTTTTTTTTTACATGTGCAGATGTAAAAGAACGAAATAAGTCAGAGTAACGCGTATACATGCACGAAAACATTGTTCACCTTTATATTTTATTCTTACTATGTTGGAAAAAAAGTCTATCATCATCAGAGTACTGGGGAGAAATCCAGGTGTGTTAATCTGACTTCTCACAAACAGATGACTTTTGTTATCTGATAAAGCATATCCAATTATCCTGTCACTGGAATAATCGGATAACTCCACAAATCAGAAAATGATCGGAGTACTAGTGTGCATGTCAACAGGCTCACTGTTCAATGTGAAGTTTAATACTGATTCGTTAAGTCTGAAGCGCGTTTTCTTTGGTTCAATATAAATTTTTATATTTTATCAGATTAACCCAGAAAGACAGTACTACTTTATGCCAGTTCCCAAATGAATTTTTCTGTAGATTTAACCTTCCTTAAGTGATTTATCACCATTTATTAAAATATTATCCTCTGTATTTTGCATTTGTTTCAGTTAAATTCAAGTATTTTCCTATATGTAATTCAGTGATCATGTAAATGTTCATAAAAGCTCAAGTTAAAGTTGAGGTTAGTATAGTAGAAACTGAAGAAAAGTGAATTTTTCAACAAAGGTATCATTCACTGTCCACTCTCATTGATCCAATGTCATGGGTTTTACTGGTGAATGAAGGCTGTAGGATGGTGTTTCCATGGTAACTAAGGAGCCTCTGAATGTCCAAATGGGTCATATCTGATGACCATGAAAAGATGACAAACTGTATTTTACACCAATTATTTACATGTATTGATAGGATTAGTGGATCAACAGGTATTAAACATTTTAGATCAGTAGATGGTTTTTATTGGTGGTGGATGTTTGGGTTTTTATGGGTTTAAAAAAAAACAGCTTATGTTTTTTTTTTCTCTCTAGCAACTGACCAACCACATCCGTGACACGTTGCCAGGGTTACGCAGTAAACTGCAAAGCCAGCTGCTCTCACTGGAGAAAGAGGTTGACGAATACAAGAACTTCCGCCCTGATGATCCAGCACGTAAAACCAAGGCCTTACTTCAGTCAGTACACAGCTGCACGGACACATACATGCTTAAATCAAAAGACTAAGACATTGATCTAATCATACAATAATCTGCAGGATGGTGCAGCAGTTTGGCGTGGACTTTGAGAAGTGCATTGAAGGGTCCGGAGACCAGGTGGACACTTCCAACTTATCCGGCGGAGCCAAAATCAACCGCATCTTTCATGAGCGTTTTCCCTTCGAGCTCGTGAAGGTGAGTCGTGTTGTGATGTCTGGTTTATGTTTTCTTTGCCAATTGCTCTTTGAATAAACCTCATGGAAACTCTCATGGAGCAGGTATTAGGGATTATACAGTATCCCTAATAAGGCAGTTTTTGAAAGATGTGCTGGTTAAAGATACTAATATGCACAAAATACTGTATGGTAAACACAAAAGAAAGAAGGTAGAAAGTGGAAATCTGATAAAAAAAAATGTATCACTAATTAAAAGTGTAATGGAATTAATCATAGTTAAATTGGATATTAATGCACTTAAATCTAAGCGTTATATTTTATTAGTACAGTTCAGTCCAGAGAGTGGACACACAAATATACAAACTTTCTGGATTGCTTCAGTGCCGTCGAAAGCACAGGTGTCAAACATGCGGCCCAGGGGCCAAATCCGGCCCGCCAAAGGGTCCAGTCCGGCCCCTGGGATGAATTTGTGAAATGTAAAAATTACACTGAAGATATTAACAATCAAGGATGTTAAAATCATTTTAGGTCATTTCAGTCTAAAGTGGATCAGAACCAGTAAAATACTATCATAATAACCTACAAAAAAGGAAAACTGTAAATGTGTCTCTTTGTTTTAGTGTAAAAAGTAAAATTACACAAAAATGTTCACATTTAAAGACTAGTCTTTACAAAAAATATGAATATCTGAAATGTCTAAAGAGAAGTATGTGGAATTTTAATAATCTCCCTGTTATTTAATGTTTTGTGTATTTGTAGATCCACTGTGATCTTTATATTGTGATTCACATGTATAAATGATAAATTAAGGTGTAATATTGTTAACATTGCACTTATTTTACTAAAGAATTTTCAGGTTGTCCATAATTGTTCACGTTATGTTCAAGTACAATTCGTAGATGTGAACATTTTCATTACGGAATTAGAGATGTTTGTTGGGGGTAGGAGAACATAAGTTTTTACTTCTTCCTACTCCTTTTCGAGCATGTATAATTTCATTTAATTTGTTTTATTTATATTATTATTATTATCACTATTATTATTAGTATTATTTATTTTTTTTATTTACTATTACTATTATTATGTATTTATTTATTTTATTGTTTGCTTGCTATCAATCATTTTTGTACCAGCACTTATATTTTGTTGGTTGAGTTTTGTTTTGATTTCACTGTTTACATGCTCGAAATAAAGATTTCATTCATTCATTATTCAACTTTTTTCACTCAAAAGTTCTTTTCCTATTATTTATCTTACTTTACTGGTCCGGCACACTTTATATCATATTAGGCTGAGTGTGGCCCCTGAACTAAAATGAGTTTGACACTCCTGATCTAAAGCCTCATATCAAGAAGTGTAACCTGTTTTTATGTTCTGACTTAGATGGAGTTTGACGAGAAGGAGTTGAGGAAAGAGATTAGTTATGCAATCAAGAACATCCATGGAGTCAGGCAAGTTGTGACACCTTGAACACAACACTTTACATGCATGTTTGTCTTGTGGTTTCTGTCTGTTAGCTCTGTTCGTCTGTGTTTGTTCAGCTTTATCTGTTCACATGTTCATGTCTCCGTTCAGTGTTATGTCTCTTATGTCAGGTGTTGTTTGGAGATGTTTGATGATCAATGACTCCACCACTTGATGTTTAGATGTAAATATTGACTATTTTGATGGTAGGAAGTAGGGTTGGGCTCATGTGACATTTTTTACACTAGTTTTGTATAAAACTGAACAACAACCAAACAGTTTTACCATTAAGTGTTGGACTTCCACTCAGCAGAAAAGAAATGAGAAAAGCTTAAATTAGACAAAACCTGTCAATATGAGAAAAGGATGGTTCAGTTTGTTTCAATAAATCAGTCCGGTTTAAGCCTGTACACTGGACTGTATTTACATAAATGGACCCGACAGGATAACACTGACACACTTTGAAAACCCTGTCAGCCTCAGCCCAGTGTTAAAAGGTCAAACCGTGAAACTGGTAAATACTGCCTGTTCAGGTAGTGTTTATTCTACCACACTGTATGTTGGCGTTGTCTTTTTGTTACAATTCTGATGTTAGATTTAGAGTTAGTTTTAAAGGGGTCATATTTTGCTAAACCCACTCTTATTAGTCTTTGGTTCATTTATTTGTGTATTTGGACACTAATAGTTCATACAGTTTGAATTTGAACCCTCCAGGTTCTGCAAAGCTATTTTTATATTCATTCCAGCAAAAATTGATATGTGGAAAATGGATATCTACAATCCGTTTTAATTCCTTCTTACTTTGTTACGTTTTATAACTAGTTACGTCATGACATTTGCACATATAATGGCAAAACTTCTGATGAACATTTCTCCGAGTACGCCATAATTGTTTGTCAGCAGCAGCGGTTGTAGTCCATACTGAAAATATGTCCAAACTTTGAGCCTATTACCAAAAATGTTCAGTTGTTGGTTCTATTAATGAACACAAGTGGCTGAACGGGACAGAAAGCAACAACTTGGAGGGGGTGGGGTGTGAAGTGGCTCATTTGCATTTAAAGGGCCAGCGCTCAAAACCACCTTTCTGGTGTCATTACTCAGAAATAGGGTTGAAGATGGACCTGTGGAGTTGAATTAATGAAGAATTCAGACCCAAGCATAGCATTTACAGTTAATGTATACCACAAGGAAATGTTTTAAAATGCATAATTCCATCTAAAAAAAAAGCAAAATATCACTCCTTTAAGCGTATGGAGCTGCTCGTGTGTCCTCGTGGCTGCTTTTTGCAGTCGTAGGTTTGTCTTCCTCATTTGTCCACCTCACTGTTTGTCTGCCTATGTTTTCTGTCTTGTCTTCTTTCCCACACTGTCTCCTTGTCGTCCCTCCTCTTTTGCTCCGTGTGTCCATGTCTGTCTTGTCTGTATGTCCTTCAGGACAGGCCTGTTCACCCCAGACTTGGCGTTTGAAGCCATAGTGAAAAAGCAGATCATAAAGCTGAAAGAGCCCTGTCTGAAATGCATCGACCTGGTCATCCAGGAGCTCATCAACACAGTCAGACAGTGCACCAATAAGGTACCACGGCATGACCTCCTGCCCGGCTGCCACGCCCATACATACACAGCTGCCTGCAACTGCTGTGGTACTGCTTTTATTAAGCAGCTGTTTGACGCTAGGTAGTAGATATATCTGAATGTCCCAGCTCTACTGCAGTGAGCTCAAGGCTGTGTGGTCAAAAACAGACGGGCGATTACACATGTCTGTACAGGTTCATTATGAAACAAGCTGCAGACTCGGTCTTAACCTAATCCAAGACAAGCTCAATAGTTGGAGCTGGGGTAAACCTGTTTTATTCAGAATTTTTTTTACATTATCTGCTCTGGTGTTTGCTATTGGTATTTAATACAATACCAATGATAAATCAATTAAAAATTCCACTGACTCTGACACTGATGCATCTGCCTTTGTTTCACCACTTGGTGGGCTCCATTATCCATTCACAGCATTATCTGATGGGTTAGACACCTTAAATAATACTACATAATGTCACCTTTACAAGATTGACTACATTTATTTATTCACTAGTATTATTATTATTATTATAGTTATGTTTTCATAGTCCATTTAGATCATTCTGAGAAGTCACCATAAATTGACATGTTATTGATTGTACTCGTTCTGATCTGAAAGTTAGCTTTAAGGCATTTCATTACGTTATGTCCTGGAGTTTATCTAAGGTTTGACACCAAGACTTTTAATTTTCGACTTAATGTATGATAATTCCAAACATAACAACGTAAGGTGTCTTTGAGTACTTATAAATGTCATTAGAGTTTGCATTTTTTAAGAAGCTGCAGCTTGTTTTTGTTGTGAACCTGAGATGCCTAACTAACTAAATGCCTGTTTTTTTTTTCCCCTTTTTCTTACTCTTGTTCTGTTCCTCCCTGAACCTTTTTTCTGCTTTTCCACCCTTATTATCATCTACCCGGATTCCTATTTTCCTCCACTTTTCTTCACATTTGGTCCACACCACACTTCTATTTTCACCCGACATTAAACCTCTGCCACCCCGACGCCTCGCCACAGGACAGGCCTGTTCACCCCAGACTTGGCATTTGAGGCCATAGTGAAAAAGCAGGTCATAAAGCTGAAAGACCCCTGTCTGAAATGCGTTGACCTTGTCGTCACTGAGCTTGTCACCCTGATCAGGAAGTGCACTGAAAAGGTAAACAGGAAGAGACAGACATAAAAAAAACAAAGACTCAGGAATACAGTCTAAGAACAGGAAAAGAAGGGAATGAAGGTGAAAGACACAAATGTAAGCAAATAACTCATAATGACAGAGGGCAGGTGGAGATAGGAAGGCAGATATGAAAGGAAGAAAATAAACTAACTCGTCACTGTCTAGATGTTTACTGTTACCCCTCACTGCTGCTTCAAGTCCCCTGTTCATGTCCTCAACCCAGTCCTGCAGCTCCCTATTCAATGACAAATCACTCCCATCTTCTCATTTCTCAGTTTGGACATCCTCTTCTCCTCTTGTCTTTTCTTAGTCCCTCCCACCCAACATGTAAGCGGAGGAGGCATTTAACAAAACGAGACATCCTTCCTTCAGATCCGTGGGTAGTTCTGTAATGATCTGTCCAGTATGGATGCTGCTCTGTTTTTTTTTTTTTTTTTTTTTTTTTTTTTTTTTTGTCCAATTTAGTTTCGATGCGACAGAAATGTAAGGATGTACATTTTTATTTTGCACACGCAGGTTGACCACAGTTTTCATCACTTAAAGTAGCTGTTAAAAAGGAGACTTCCATTATTAGAGTCATTCTCCTGTCATTGTTCCTCTATTACTGACAAAAATATTGACACAAAGGATACACCTGTATATCCTTATTCAGCACTCCTCCTGTGAGCCTTTCCTCAACCCTGTCTCCCCCAAAAATGAATGTTAGGAATCTGGCTCACAAGCAGGAAGACATAGGACAGAGGAGACAAGGAAGGGCAAAACGGAGAAATGAGAAGAGCCAAAATTGGATCACCTGCCAGCCCACTTACCCCATAAGCTCTCAGACCGGTTATTGACCAACCCACTGCCTCACTGACGAATCAAATCCACATTCTCACACTAAAAAGTCTGGCTGCTTTAAATGTACCCTGCTGTGTTCCACCGCTTCCTGCAGCACTGACCCCAGTAACACGACGTCTACACACCTCGTCTGTCCGACACAATCTGTTTTTAGACTCTTAACGTAGCCTCTTCCTTCCTGATTTTATCAAGATTCTCTATCAGCATGGGATAACATAACAGTGAGCTTTAGACCTGTTTTATTTGTAATTTGTGATTTTTCATTACAGAGCTTTAAAAAAAAAACAGCTGTCTGAAATCATTACCTTTTCATTTCATTTATTTTGTTCGTGGTTGTGCATTTCATCAGCAGACATTCAATATTCATCAGGTGAACAAACATATACACACCCATGCTCAAAAAGGAGCAGGATGAACAAAATCTTATGTTTCCTGCCCCCTTCTAAATAATAATAGCCTTAATGGTTAGAGATACACAACTAGCTATAAAGTCATACTGTATAAAGTCAGACAAACCAAACAAAATACATCCAAAGATAATACAAAACCAAGTGCAAAACTACATGTCCAGAAAGTATAAAACAAACAAAACATAGGTAAATATATACTTGACGAAATGATGCAAAACAATTATATTTTGACACATTGTATTGCATGGGGGTGTTGTTATGAGAGTAATATCTTATATTTTGTAAGATATGAAAAGTGTGGAAATTCTCATTATGTATTTGATAGGTACTAGAAGAAAATACAGATGAACTTTGTTGATTGATGGAAATTCTGTTGGCAAATGACAAACTCACTGTATTGTTGACTCTATAGTGGGTGATTTCAGACAGTGTTATTTACTTTGACAGGAAGTCACATGCTGATAGGGATATCGAAATGCATGCCACCTTGATCTTTCTGCTTATATTCTCTTACTTCATATTTGTGTTTGTATTGCGTAGGTGTTTATATTGCATATTCTAAGTGACAGGTTGGGTGTAGCTGATTTTGAGGATACACAGTGTGTTATGTAAGCCCGCATAGCCGAGGCACAGTATGCATCCTTTAATTGCAAAGCCTGCAGCAGTGTTTGTGTGTGTGTTTTCTTTGTGTGTGTGTGTGTGTGTGTGTGTGTGTGTGTGTGTGTGTGTTAACAGCTCGGCTCTTATCCTCGACTGAGAGAAGAGACAGAGAGGATCGTCACCACCTACATCAGAGAGAGAGACAGCAAAACCAAAGACCAGGTATGTGTCAGAAAAAGAGCTGTACCTCACTTGTAGCAGCTTGTACAGCCTTTTATCCACATAACATCCCACATGTTTCGCCATGTTTATCAGGTGCTGCTGCTGATCGACATTGAACTTTCCTACATCAACACTAACCATGAAGACTTTATCGGATTTGCTAAGTAAGAAAAACTGGAATAAAATGGTTTTTTTTTACCTGTTTTCATGAAATGATTGTGACAGTGTAATTCATTTTTGATAAAGTGTAACCAGGACTCAAAGGTGATTACTGATGCGTATAAAAAGAGGAATGTGTCTGAAAACAAAATTATTTCAACTACACGGGCATCAGCGTATTAATGAATAATTGTTGGCGGTGGCATGTTCAGGGAGTCCTCTCCGTCACCTCCTCAGCAGTCATGGCTGAAGGTTTTGACAGTGGCTCAGGGTGTTTTATTTCTTATTCCTTAGGTACACTGAAAACCAAATATAAGCATTTCAGAAGTTTCAGTGGCTTATATTGGCAAAAAAATCACAATCACGCAAAAAAGTCAACTTACATCACAGCCAAAACTTGTAGCCATGTACTGTATGTAAACACACAGCTCTGGAAGTGACCAGTAGTGTTACTATTCATAGGTATGCAGCTGAGTAAATTTAACTTTTCTGTTTATTCTAGACTCTAACAACATTTCCCACAAAGACCAAATAAAAATATTGTCATTTATAGGATTTATTTGCAGACAAAACACAGATTTTCAATATTAGTTTTCATGTGTCTTGGCACACTGTCTGCTACTCTTTCTTATTACTGCTGCTGCTTTATGCCACTCCTGGTACTAAAATACAACAGCTCATCTTTGTCTGACTTCTTATGACCATCCACATTCCTCTTGATCACATTCCAGAGGTTTTCAATGGACTTCAGGACAGCAGTTAAAATATACCTTATCACTGCCCTCTAGTGGATAAAGTATGTAATGCACATGCATGCCTCTGAATTTTTGCCCAACATACTCTTGATATTTCTGTACTACAAAGTTATTTGTTTACATACAATATATTTTGATGTAGTATATATATATATGCATATCTGAGCTCACAGGAGCCTCTAGTGAATTCAGGATTTCATCAAAGAAAAATAAAATCTATCAAACACACCCTTTTATTGGCTAGATTGGAACTGCATTGTCAAGTTTTCCAGTGGTGGTTGTGGGTTTGTACGTGAAACAGTTTTAGCTCTTATGTTGCATAAACATCATCAGATGTCCTGGGGACACTGGGGTAAACCAGTTTAAGCTGTTTCCCAGGTGTGAGCTCTTTCACCTTTCTACTTCTCTGTTATAGATTGTGTTTTTAATTTCATGTCTCTTCTGTAGTGCACAGCAAAGAACCGCTGCCAACGCCACCAAGAAAAGAGTCATGCCCAATCAGGTAAATCACCTGTCTGAACAGAAACACTTGTACACCCCACACAAAGCTCTTACATCAGTGTAGCATCATAGCAGCTGCTTTCTCCTGTTTTTGATTTCTTTCAGTCATTGTCTCAGCCCTTCTCTCCTGTCATTATTGCCCTTTGTTGCTTCATATTTACATACTCTGTCTGTGCCCCTTTGTCTTTTCTCCTTATTTCCCTTTTCCTCTCCCACCTCCTCTGTTTCTCCTCTTTATGGCCCAGGGAGAGATTCTTGTAAGTACCGTCACCCCTGCACCTCCACTATTCACTTCCTCTTTGGGTGGGTGGGGGGAGTCAACGGTCACTTTCCAGAAGCCACATTTTTGCTCCTTTATGATGAGAAGAAGAAGACGGAAGTGAAAGTAAGACATTCACAAATGTTTTAGGGGAACTGGACAGCGGTGAAATGTAACCAAGTACTTTTACTCAAGCACTGCTCCAATATTGTAGTTTTCACTCCAATACATTTGCCAGACAGCTTGTGCCAGATGGCAATTTTTCAGACCCTTCCTCAGTGAAAACCACGTATCTCCAAATTTGTTAAATGTTAGTGATGAACTGGAAGAAGATGGGATTTCTTTATGGGTTCAGAAAATTCTCACACTTCTTAAAACTGCAGGAGCTGAAATCACAGGGAAAAACCCAGAATATGAAAATAGACACCTGTCCTCTCAGTGCTAATCAAAACACTAAATATAAATAATGAGTGCAGATGAACCTGATGTAGTGAAGCCACTTCCAAGTTTCCATGGAGTCTGATAGAACCTGATCAGTGATTGGTGATTTCAGCTGTGAGTCACAAATGTAACCCCCCCCACACACACACATACCTTTCTGAAAACATCTGTCATTACCCAGAAACATGTGTCAGAGGACATTTTCCGCAGCCTAAAAACAGAAAAGGAGAGGATGCAGAAGTCTCACGTCTACTCAGACCACTTGAATTACAACATACCCAGTGACACTAAAAAACGATCAAGCACTGCAGCTTTAACCAAATAAACTATTTAAAGCGCTTGAAAAGTTAAATTTTTAGAGATAAATGGGTTTCCCATTTCAGCAGATAAAATATGATGAGTTGTTGCAGATGGAAATGCAGCAGTAACATGAATCCCATCATCACAGATAAGAGTAAAACACTTTTACTGCACAATGAATACCTTGAGGACATTTTGCTGATAACATTTGCTTACTTTCACTAGAGTAGTGTCGAATGTGTGTCTTTTATTTGTAGTAGAGGGTTTTAACAGTGTGATATTAGTGCTTTTAGTTAATTAACGGACCTTCTTTCACCACTGGAACCTGGTGCCATTCACCACTATGATACCTATTCACCCAAATGCAATGTTTTTTTTTTTTTGTACTAAACTCTGTTTGTGTCTGTGACACTGCAAGTGCATGTGAAAGTTATTCTCTCTGCTTGCCTTGCTGTCTTTTAACTCCATAACTTTTTTTTTTATGGTTTGAAGGTTTAATACACAATATACAGTTGCTTTTTTTCAGTTTAACAGATTTATTGTGACAGCAAAACCTTTTTCTGTAGTCCAGTTATTATTATTATTATTATTATTATTATTATTATTATTATTATTATTATCCATCTTTCATTAGCTTTTCCCTCTGTCTCCTCATTCACCAGTTTGACAGAAAATCTGTTGTGCTTTTGTTGTTGTTGTGCTGTTTCATAATGGTCTTTTAAATGTAGTCTGTGTATTTTAGAGTAACACAGAAGCACAAAAGGAGGAAAAAGTAGAATAAAACCAGAACGTCAACAGGATA
Source organism: Sphaeramia orbicularis (assembly GCF_902148855.1). Classification (NCBI taxonomy): domain Eukaryota; kingdom Metazoa; phylum Chordata; class Actinopteri; order Kurtiformes; family Apogonidae; genus Sphaeramia; species Sphaeramia orbicularis. The sequence goes on from NC_043957.1 coordinate 31,368,557, forward strand.
TTAAATAGGGATCACCTTGAGGCCAAGTCTCTGAAAGCCTCAGTTATTGGCGACTGCTTTTTATACAAGTTAGACTTAAAAAAAAAAAAAAACACAGTGAACACCCAACATATTTTTTACAGAAGAGAAATTAAGAAATGCCATTTGAGCTGTTTATTTAAATATTGTGCCTTTGTTTTTTGGCCTTTTTTTTCTGGAGGTTCCGGTGTTTTAATGTCTTCTTTTCTTTCTCTTTGTTTCAGCAGCTGTGGGGTTTATTGTTAAATATTTGACTGTCCTGTACAGGTGATCCGCAGAGGATGGCTCACTATCAATATCAGTATCATGAAGGGAGGATCCAAGGATTACTGGTTTGTCCTGACTGCTGAGTCTCTGTCCTGGTACAAAGATGAGGAGGTACTGTAATGGTTCTACCACCAAGCACCCACTGAGTTACCGCTACAAAAATATTGCAAGACTGTCATGCTATGAAAATCCAGAAACTGTTCATCTGTTGCCTCAAATTAACTACTTAATGCATTCATGAATGTTTAGCTCCTGCCACTGGTTTATTTTAGCCTGTCATCTTTATCAGTGCTTTTTGTGTCGGTTTTCAGGAGAAAGAGAAGAAGTACATGCTGCCTCTTGACAACTTGAAGCTGAGAGATGTAGAAAAAGGCTTCATGTCCAGCAAACACGTCTTTGCCATCTTCAACACTGAACAGAGGTGATATAAGTATTTAAATATCTTTATTTGTTTCGTGGTCCAGTTTTGTTTGTTTTTTTTGCCCATGCTTTGCATTTGTTTGTGTCTGTCATGCAGGAATGTGTATAAAGACCTGCGACAGATTGAACTGGCCTGTGACACTCAGGAGGATGTGGACAGCTGGAAGGCTTCTTTCCTCAGAGCTGGTGTTTATCCAGAGAAAGACCAGGTGATAAAGAGTAAATGATATTTTCACTAGGTCTGTAATATATTTAAGATTCCACTATTCTGTCAAAATCCGCCTGAAAGACACACTGTCACCACTAACGGATGGAAAAGGTGCTGGGTCATCTTGACTTAAAAGAGGCATTTTTTTCAGAAGACGCTGAAGGCATGACGACAGCAGGATAAAAGACTGAAATAAAAAGTGATGGATGGATGGATGGATAGATGGATAGATAGATGGATGGGTGGATGGATAGTAGGGCTGAACGATATGGACAAAATTTCATATCTCGATATTCATGCCAGATGTCTTGGTATCGATACGATATGATATGACTACGGGTTCGGTGAAAACCAAGCATTTTTCAGAAAAATACAAACATCATAATACAAAAGAATGTGGAAAGTGCAGTTTTAATTGTAAGAACTCCCTGCCAGTCATCAACATTAACATAAAGTACAAATAAATGAAATTTGTTATGACTTCCAGAGCTGTACATGCAGGGTGAGCACGGGGGAAATCTATATTGTTTATATCGTTGCTTTTTTGATATTAATATCTTGAATGTTCATATCTAGATATTGATATTATAACGATATATCTTTCAGCCCTAATAGATAGATGGATGGATAGATGGACAGACAGACAGATAGACAGATAGATAGATAGATTACCAAACAGTGGAGAAGTACCAAAACACTGTGTTTAGTGACTGGGCCTTTAAAATGTAGGACATCACTGACAAAAACATATTTATGACATTAGTTCAGTCACATAAACGCTCTGCCTTTGTCCAGGCTGATAATGAAGATACGATGACTCCTGGCGATACTGTGTCCATGGACCCTCAGCTGGAGCGGCAGGTGGAGACCATCCGCAACCTGGTGGACTCCTACATCGGCATCGTCAACAAGTCCATCAGAGACCTCATGCCTAAAACCATCATGCACCTCATGATTAACAGCGTATGTCACCAGCTCCAAATGGCGGCTGACGTGCTTGGATGGTTAATTTTACCCTGTATGTGGTCATAGCATTAATAACTGTCCTATGCTTCATCCTCCTCCGTCTGCAGGCGAAAGACTTCATCCACTCAGAGCTGCTGGCCTACCTGTACAACGCAGGAGACCAGGGCAGCCTGATGGAGGAGTCTGCAGAACAGGCACAGAGGAGAGATGAGATGCTGAGGATGTACCATGCACTGAAAGAAGCCCTGGTCATCATAGGAGACATCAGCACCACCACAGTTTCAACACCAGTTCCTCCACCTGTAGACGACACTTGGATGGTCAAGGATCCAAGGTAACAACAATGAACATGAAGTCATTAACACCGGAAAACACATAGTTAAGAGTAAAGGTTAAATTATCATTGGGTTCAAAACTAAGTATGTCTTAAGCAGGGCTGTACGCTTACTTTTTTTAGGTGGTAGCGCTGCTGCTAGCAAGTTAAAAATTTTAGTAGTACCAAGAAAAATTTAGTAGCACACACAGTTGGACAGTTAGTTGATGTGTTTATTGGCTGAATTAATTTGATACTGATCAGAAATTCTAACAATGTTGAACAACAATTAAACTGATTTTTCAACCTTTATTCTTCCTCCACCTGAACACAACAGGATGAATTTAAACATTTTTAAATATGAAAACTCAACAGTACTATATTTTCAATGAGCATCAGTGAACAGTCTGTGCTGGTCTGAATTAGATACGGATTACTGCAGTGTTTTTCAACCTTGGGTTCGGGACCCCACGTGGGGTCACATGAAATTCATATGGGGTCAACTGAAATTTCTAGTAATTAATAAAAAAAAGTCAATAAATTAAAAATAAAAAATATTTTTAATGGTTCAATATATATTTCATTATAATTAAAACACCACACATTTTTCCTAATAAACGCACGTTAGGAAAAAAAACTGGCACACATCAGCAAGGGCAGGAACGTTTACCTGGAAATGTAGTTCTTTTTTATTCAGATTGAGAAGGACCATATACACTTAGAACTACAACTCTCATGAAGCATTGTTCCAATAACTGACGAACAGAACAAGAGACAGTAATATAGCCTAGTTTTCCCTTCTATTTTAGACATAATACCAGCACAACTCCTTCACACTTGTGCTAGTGGATGCATATTTCTCTTCGCACAGAATGATTTTTAGTAGCAAATGCGACGGAAATTGTCGCCCTGCTAAAGTTTCAGTGAAGTTTGAAGATGTCTAATTGAATATAGCATTAATTTGAAAAAAACTACAAGTGTCGCCCGGATTATAAGAGTAAAAGTAATGAGTAAAAGTACTGAGAATAACTTGACCAAATACAGATATGGGCTTATTTTGCATTCACACCTCTATATTTAGAAATTGATGGTACACCTTAAAGGGTACTTTTAGTGAATTTTCATTGTGAGCTATTTCAAAAGATCATGTATAATACTAGCGGTTCCATCTGGTAACTTACATGATAGCCCATTGTCAAGCATGTGCAAATTCTGTCACTGCTCCGTCAGTCAGTCATATTGCCTCTTTCATGGGCTGTTCCAGCACTGGTAGGGACAGCGATGAACTGGTCACTGACCCCGTGCAGCAGACACCAGTCTAAGATGACACTTTATCAACCAGTGCTGGGCTGTGCTAGGGACAGTGGCGAAGTGCAAAGCTTACAGCTGCACAAACAACAAGTGTGAACACATGGTTTCCACTCAGTCTTGCTCACTGACTGCTGCTTGTTTACTTGCACTCAGTCATTTGGAATCAACGATGGTACATCACTTCAGGCCGACAGTGGCTGTTCCCCATAGGTTCTGCCCCCACCTGTAATTCACATAATGAAAAGGTCCCGTATGGTGCATTTATGGCAATTTTTTTTTTTTTTTACTGAATTTGCATCTCTCTTGAGTATAAGTAATACACAAAGCACAATTTCTGTTGTAAGCATGACCAGTACAGGTCCACTATAATGTTAGGACTGAATGTGGCTAACAGTTTGAAGCTGAACTTCGTCTCTCTCTTTCTCTCTCTCTCACTCTATCTCTCAGTCCTCCCCCAGCATCTCGTCCCACCTCAGCAACAGCGCCCCCTCCCAGCCGACCCCCAGCAGTGAGGGGGCCCACACCAGGGCCTCCCCTACCTCTAAACCCCTCCCCAGCCTTTGGAGCCCCACCTGTGCCTTCTCGACCTGGACCCCAAGCTGATCCTGGTGTTGTGCCTCTAGTCCCCTCCAGGCCGGCCCGTGTGCCCCCTGCTCTGCCACCAGGAATCCCCAGGTAAAAAAAAAAAAAATTACATAACTAATCACTTTTTAGTGAGTAGGGTTTTCTGTATTGGAGGCTGATGTGGTGACTGAGGGGCAGCTGGTGAAGGGTTGTAACGTATGTTCTAGCTTTTGGTGGTTTGGGAATCATGGTGCATGACTGCATGTTTCTTGTCTTCCTCCCTCTCCCCCCTCCCCTCCACTCCAACCTATCTCTTCCTGCAGCAGAAGACCCCCGGCTGCTCCCAACCGGCCCACTGTCATACGTCCTTCAGAGCCTTCCCTGCTTGACTAGAAACACAAAACACTTATCTTATGGTTTACACTTTTATATTCCTGAGGCAGTAAATGAACCAGTTTCTATTTGTGTATATTCCCATAACTTCAAGCCTTGTCCCACTATAACTGGTCGTCTGATTCTGTTGAAGTCTGTGCATTTCAGAAACATTATGTATGTAATTTTGACTGTATGTGCAGGTAGCTTTTTTTTTTTTTAACAATTATGAAGAAAGGGATACATTTGTTGTTTTGTTGACTTAAAGGTTATGAACCACGAAGTCTTCTGCTTTTTCATTTGAAATGAAAACATTCAGTTTATAATTCACAACACTTTTTATATAATGGTAAGAAAAAAAATGTTTAGAAGTCATTTTTCATAGGATGCATACTTGTTAACATTTTGTCAGTGATTTCGCACACTAAGCACCTCACAAAGGTAGCATTACTTTTTGATAGAGTAATGATTTCTTTCCATGGCTGGTACAATATAAGTCAGCCTTGAAATGAGCTCGTTTTAATCTGACTGACCAACTGAATTTGCTTGTTTCTCTTTTCGGCTGATTAATGCTATTACCAGTTTTCTTTTCTCAGATATATTGTATTTTGATGTTGGTGTTTGTCTTTGAGGGCCACTTAAACAGGAGACAGAAGGAGGATACTTTATATTTCAGTCTTGTCATCTGTTATATCACTGAGAACTTGAAGAGGTAAAAGTGACCTTCTCAACTACACGACCTCCGACAGTTTCCTCCCACCAATGCTTACCCTCAATGAAATTTATATCCAGAAGCCTTGAGCAAAATTTATTTAGTAATTACTTCATAAATTATCATCTTAAGAAGCCATAAGAAGAAAGGTGACTGTAAGGAGTCTTTCAGAGGGTGTATAAAGGTGATTGACTAAATAAAAGAATAGAAAATAAAGCTGTGGTGTCTGGTGCTTCTTTATAAAGCTGCTTTAAAGTTACTTCTCTTAGAATCTCTGGCTTTTTTTTTTTTTTTTTGGTGTTATCTATACCTCATCTCTAGTCATATCCATGCTGTGATTCTCAAATGGTAAACATGAACTGCCTTTCTCCAATCAGCTTACACTTCAGAGTCACGGTCAAGACCTTCTGATTTGCATAGTACTGGGACTGAAACAGAGGTGCAGAACAAAAACATTTTTACTTTTCTCGGTGCAGCCCCACATGACCGCAGCTCTCTTCCTTTCTGACTGCATAACAGAGCTGAGAGTTTCCATGGTAACTTTGGTTACCAGTGGCAACACAGTACAGATAGTGTTAGTGGTTTTGAGCTGTTTCAGGAGCCACATGTAAAAAATAAATAAATACAAAATAAGGTATGCACTTCAACTATACTGTCTTCTATAGATCTTTCTCCTCTCCACTGTGTGTTTCAGCTTTGTCACTAATGCTGTAATCATCAGATACTGACAGGAAATGGTTTCATGCATTGTGTTGATGTCTATAGATTCAGCTGCTTCAGTGTCACAATCCTTTTTAGTCATATATATAGTTTCTAATAAATGTAAATCTTGGGTACAGTTTTTAATCAACCTTAACATAAAACCACAAATTCACACCTTGCAATACAGAATTTCTGTCGATAATTAATTCCTCCTTTTTGTACACTGTCATGTTTATGTCTCATTTTGTTGTTTTTTGTTCTATGACAGCCTAGACACCACTCAATTCCTTGTTCTTAATTACAATTCTGACTGTGGTCTTCCCACACAGACGACCTCCACAAATCCCGTCTCGCCCCAACCACTGGTGAAGGAAATGCAGATGTTCCCCCACGCCCTGAACTGGACTGTAGCCAAGCAGCAGCTCATCCAGCTGAAACAAAGAGTCTTCTCTGCATGTTGGACTTGGCAGTTCACATTCAGGAATGCCGAATAGTGTATATTGTGCAAAATGGATTCATATGTTCAACAGATGTTGACCTCTGATATGGTCAAGCAATGTTTTATTTTTTATCTTAGTCTTTTATGGAAAAATAAACAGCAACCAAATGCCCCATCATACTGTATATGTAATGCTTAGTTTAGTCCACAGCATAATGCTCTGATTAATCTGAGGTACATTACAGAGACAGTATTTAAATTATATTTCTTATGATCATATTTGTGTATAATGCTGCTGGTTATGTGTTGACAAACCATTTGCATCCTAATAGCATACTTTTTTTTTTTACAAATACTATTAACTTTAACTCAGATTAAGTATCTGATATGTTTAATATTCTTCCAAACTGCAGATCAATGCCAAATGTTTCCATTGTCTTCATTAAAGTCAACCATTAGGGGGCACTACATGAGCGTTACCAGTTTGTCTTCATGTACCATTTTCAACCCCTTCAAAGATAAAGCAATCCTTCCTTAACACCGATTTGAAATGATCTCTCTTTCTTGGACATTAACAAAGATATGTACAACTGTGGAGATGCACTTGCTGTTAGATTTCCTGTACTGTGCAATTTAACATGTTTAATAAATGATGCTGCACTTCAAAGTGTTATTTCAATGAATCTTTCAATAAGAGAATGTTAAAAATATCTATTGTGCACTAATTGTTATCAGTTAAATTTCTACAAAGATAAATCACACCAAACCACATGCTTATTGTCTAAAAACGCCTTTATTAAGATCAATAATCCCCATGAAAAAACAGATATTTTGAATTATCTGATGTAATGAAACGTTTGTTCTTACTGTGGTAAAAAAAAAAAAAAAAAAAAAGAAAAAAAATAGATCTGCATAGAATTAAAATGTCACATTCTGCTTTAACGAATATTTATCTGAAAAAGCAACTTTGATTGCCAACACAAACCAGAAGTTCATACAAACACATACAGTATCTTACAATTTTGCCATCACTGAATTACTTTGACACGTCTGACTTTTACATACTGTATTTAACTGAACTGTACTGACATTTACATCATTGGCAAACTGTTTCGATACATTCTTAACTGTCAACATGTGTGCATGGAGTTCTACTGGCACATGAAATACAATGAGTAACATAAAAAAGGAGTGTCAGAGGAGGAATCACTCGCACAAAAACCATTATCATCTATCGTCACCGTGAAGAAAACAATCGCTGACTATTGCACATTGTCATCTCTTGTAAACGGTCAAACTCAGAAGTGAAAAAACACACGGTCAAATTTTGGAATTGCGTCATATAACCGACCTTTCACCTTTAAAAGTAATAATGTCAGCCTTAAAAAGCAAAAAAAAAAAAAATCCCCTGACCTCAAACAAGTTTCAGAACTGCATATGTTACAGACAGTACCTTTTTAAAGCATTTCCTCATTGGACTGCCCTTAGCCGTGACATTAAAAGGCACTTCATGAAAATGAAAAACAAAAAACACACAACTTTAACTTTCTCAGTACCCCATGTTTTATGATCACATCTTAGACTGTTTTCTGGTCTATATGCTTAAGTTACAAAAAAAAAAAAAAAAAAAATTACCTTAACTGAAATCTTATTGGGCAGGTAGGTGCACATGCCTGAAATGACAGGACGAGCATTTCTCTAAGTGCAGACCCTCCGCTTATCATCAAACAGTTTACGCACAGTGTAGACCTGCAAATAAAAAGACAAAGAAATATTGCTGACATACACATACAATATAATATAATATAACTCTTATAGCCCATATCCACAAAGAATAGATTGCACTTGCTATCTGTACAGGGAAATATGCTGTTTTTTTTTTACCTATTTAGAAATATTTTTGTGCTAAAGATCTGCTGGTACAAACATGATTGTAAAGCTTTGTGCCAGAGTAGGGCTGCACGATATTGGAAAAAACTGACATTGTGATTTAGTTTAACCCTGCGATATATATTGTGATATGAAAAAATACTCAGGAGTATATAATAGCTAAATAACGTAAATAACGTAAATGGTCAAACTAATTACTTGTGTTGCCACTTGTTGTGGCAACAGGTGTAAGGCACTATTGACACAGAATACATGTTTCAGTTTCATCCTTCTTGTAGCTGAAATGATTCCAGATAACTGACGTTGCTTTTCTTTTTGGCACCAAGTCTTCAGTTACGATGATTTTCTCTTGTTCGTTGCTCATTTTTCAATATTGTTACTAGTGACTCACTCCAAACTGATTAAGAATGATTGTGATTGGTGGATTGCGGCGTGCAGTGTGTCAGGTACCCAGGTTGAACTTAGATGAGAACATGTTGAGTTCATTTGCTTCCTACATTGCAGGACTTGTGATGTGACTAGTGCACCCACATACATCACGATTTCGATGCTCAAACGATACATTGTGCAGCTCTACACCAGAGTTTCTACTGTTCCAAGTGCTTCTCTGCATTTCACCCACAGATGCATCTATGAATACAGCAGATTGTCTCTGTGTGTGTCTTTAACTTTGACTCATAGAACTCTCATCAATCAAACCAATATCAATGCTTCTATTGGATTTCACATCTATAACCCAGTATACTCAACTGTCAATCAATCAAAATAGGTGCCAGCTATTAATGTATTTCATGCAGACACAAATTTATTTTAATTATAAATATATATATATTTTTTTTTAATTTAAATTTTTAATTCTTTTAAAATTACATGTAACTGGTAAAAGATATAGACATGCAATGAAGCAGTCTCATCATTACTACTTAGTATATTTAACCTGTTAAACCCTGGGCCATTTGTTTCCAGCTGGAATCATTTCAATGCGACATGAAACAATAGATTAGCCAACAGCAGAGGCTTCATTCATTTAAACCGAGTTATGATCAGAAAACAGTGACGGTAAGACAAACTTACTGATCAATGCTTCATAATGCGACCTTTATTTTTGCTCTTGTTTGTCTTGTTACGCGAGTTTTAGCGGTAGAGAAATAATACTTGTATAGTTGGATCTGCTTAGTGTTAGCTTAGCACTGCGAACTTTGTCTTATTGGTCTATTTTATGAAATTATTCCTGACATGCACATGGTCTTGTTGTTAGATATTTACCCAAAGGAGTGATATTTAGATTTTTTTTAAAAATGGAATTATGCATTTCAAAACATTTCCCTGTGGTATACATTAACTGTAAATGCTATGCTTGGGTATGAATTCTTCATTAATTCAACTCCACAGATCCATCTTCAACCCTATTTCTGCGTAATGACACCAGAAAAGTCGTTCTGAGCGCTGGCCCTTTAAATGCACACAAGACACTTCACACCCCAGCCCTTCCAGGTTGTTGGCTGTGCTGCTCTGTTCCGTTCAGCCACTTGTGTTCATTAGTAAAACCAACAACTGAACATTTTAAGTAATCGGCTTGAAATTTGGACACATTTTTGGTATGGACTACAACTGCTGCTGTTGACAAACAATTATGGTGTACTCGGAGAAATGTTCATCGTTAGAGACATAACAAATTAGGCAGGAATTAAAATGGGTTGTAGAAATCCACTCAATTTTTGCCCAAATGAATATAAAGATAGCTTTGCAGCACCTAGAGGGTTCAAATTCAAACTTTATGAACTATTAGGGTCCCCAAATACACAAATAAATGTACCATAGATTAATAGAAGTGGGTTTAGCAAAACATGACCCCTTTAAATGCTTATTTGGATTGTGTTCTGTTGGTTTTGGTTTTGTTGAGTTTTTAGCTGATGTTCTTCTGATCATGTGGATGTATAGAATGTCTATATTGCTACAAGCATCGTATAGCATTACTGTGGCAACAAAGGCAGAACTCATTTACCTGGGGAAACTGGGTTTAAGAGGCTATGCACCCAAAACCCAGACCTACACATTCCAACATGATCCCTCCAGTTTGACTTAATATTTTGTGCCCGACATCATTAAACATTAATTCAGTAGCATTCAAGCCTTTATACATTCAAAGATTTGGAAATACATAGATATAAAGTTAGTGCACAGTCAACACCATCTTTCAGCGGATGGTATTTACACAAACCAAATCAATGTGCACTGGTTTTTTGTAAATTAGATTGTTTTTGTTTGCAGGCGTTTTGCGAATTACATGCAATATTTTACCCTCATTTTACGCCAGCAAACACAATGTAATCATATTATGGATCTGACTCTTATTTTTCAGTATGATAGTGTTTATTTACCTGAGTGAAAGCCACACACAGCATGACCAGTACACTAGCACAGGACCAGAACGACACCCTCCACAGGTTGTCCTCCAGAAGGTTTCGGTCCCGTGCCTCAAACGCCCGCAACACCGTCTGCATCTGTCGGCTGCGCTCCAAACGCCTGTGTAGAGAGTCCATGGACTCCTGGGACATTTACAGGTAGATAAAAGAAACACAAGAAAGCAATTAAGAGCAAAGATTATAAGCCTTTAAAAGAAGCATGGATGGGAAAAGCATACAATGCTTTAATACTATTAAATGTACTGAATACTATTTCAGATAATTCATCTCAGCAGAGGGCATAAAGTTGTTGAATATCATAGAAACCCTCATCTCTGCCCCTAAAGCTACAGGGTGGGGGTGAAGATATTTAATCTAGAATCCAAAGGAGGCATATGAGAGATGTAAGAAAGCTTTAAAGATAGCGACTCTAAAGCAGCAGTCTGAGAGCAGCTATTTGGGACGGAATGCCAGAAGGGTGCAGATTGTGAGAATGAGGACATTAAAGTGCACCAGAAGGACATCAAAACCTGAAATTGCAATCTTGAGAAGAGGAGAAAATCTTAGGGAGAGAGAGGACAGACAAAACAAGAGCTGGCTTCTAATAAAAGGTCTGCATACATTTGCTGAGCTAAAATTTATGAGACAGAACAAGCCATGAAGGGCAGTGATGGTGCGAGAACAATAATCAATCAGGACACGTAGTTTATAGCAGAGACACTAAATTACGGGTAAGTGGCAATGTACTCCAGCATTATGAAAGTGAAATCACTCAATAATGTGGTCCACAGGAGAGGATTTAAGAAAAAAGAAAATCACTAAAATAGTACATTTTTATGATGAGAACAAAGTAGAGATACTTTGTTGCTGTTCTAATTTTTTTTTTTTTCTTTTTCACTTTACGAGGACAACTGTTGATGATTTCCATTTTGTATAACCATGCCTTCCCAATATCCCAATATCAAGAGACAATATAATCCCTTGATGTATCTATCTGGAGCAGATGAAAAAAGACAAAAATAAATAAATATTAAAAAACAAAAATAGTAAAGACAGACTGGTCTGGGAAGAAAATGTGTCCTAATGTTTTGAGTTGCTGCTGCTGATACAAAAACTGATTGCACATCAGGGTGTGTGTGTGTGTATATATATATATATATATATATATATATATATATACATATATACACACACACACAAACACACACATACAACACACACACACACACACACAGAAATTCCAAACAATGGGAATGACAGCAGAATGGCTCTGGGGAAAAAAAGTTTATTGTAAGTCTATAGCCCCTTTTCCCCTACAGGAACTTCAAACTTTACACTGAATTTTGAAAAACCTTGTTTCCCCTGAAATAACCCGAGTAAAAAGAAAAAAAAAAAAACTTTCCTCGGACCTCTAACTTTCCCTAACAAGCATCTGTAGTAGGGAGGTAGGACTTTTCAGATTCTAAAGAATTCTTGAGGGGCAGGGCTATGTGCTGAAGAACGCTGATCGGTGGAACACACTTGCAGTGTTCTGCGCCAGTGTGTGACTGCAAACTAGTTTATTCCATTTCCATCGAAGTTTCCCATCATCTTTACCCTCGGCCACACTGGCCGCAGGGTATTGTCATCAGTTTGTCATCCAGCTGTCTGTCTGTCTGTCTGTCCTGTATGTGCAAAAACTTTGGCATGCACCAGTGATTCTCAACCGTGGGGGGCAGCAGATAGTCAACGACAATGATAAGGTGAGGAAAGTTCACTTTCACCGTCTCACAGCTTTACTGAATCATCCTCCACATACAGGTCTAGGGCTGGGTGAAAAAAATCTTAGATCGATTTTATTTTAATTTTGCGTAATCGTGTAATAGTGGATGACAGCGATTTTTCAGAGCAAGACCACGAGTACCTGACCCAGGTACCGCTGACAAAGAGGCATGGCCAGCTCCGTCTCACAAGCCCCTGGGGGACATCTCGGTCTCGCTTGTGACGGTTCTGGCACAAGAGGGGCACGGAGGTCCTCCTGGCCTCAAACTCGAGCCCACAGTGAAGAGGAACTGGCCGCCCGGACCATTTGGTCGGCGGAGGCTCTCTGAGGTGGGTCGCAGAAGCCGGTTGTTCTAAGAATATTAACTTGGATCCACACTCAGGCATAAGATAAGATAAGATATGCCTTTATTTGTCCCACAAGGGGAAATTCCAGAGAACGGAGAATAAGTGATACTATTAGTTACTGTGGAGTTAGAGGAACAATAAAGCAATAATCACAGATATAATAAAGATTACATCCCCAGCTCCAACAGATCCTTTCCGGTGACTTTCTTGTACCAAGGGCCCAACATCCTTATGTTTCATGGCAGCCAAAACAAGCCATAAAACAGAATAAAGATGATGAAGAAGTCCGTTCTGAGCCACTGTGGAAACATGGCAATGTTTTTGTCCCATTCATTATTTAGGAGCAGATTCAGCTATTTACTGCTGAAATATCATATTTATTTCCCTTCTAATGTCAATATTGATACCAGTCTTGATGTGTTGCTTGGCTGTGGTATTCAAATAATCAGGTTAAAGCTCACAATTGTACTTTGGCATCACTAAATTAATCTGAATCAATCAGTTAATATTAAATCGAATTGATACTGGATCAAATCGAATCACGATTAATCAATTCAGAACCTTATGGATCGAAATGGAATCGATTAAGGAAATTGGCTGTGATACCCAGCTCTATATAGGTCTGCCACGTTACTTGTAGAACTATGTACTGAGGTCCGGATTGAAGACGGATTGAGGTCTGCACATCATCCGTCCTTCTGTCCATCTGTATGTGCAAAAACTTTGGCATGGACTGAAGGCAGAGGGTTTTCAAGAGTGCCCATGTTACATTTCCATTTGTGTTTTGATCATTTGGAAAATAGAGAAAAAGAAGACAAGCAATGAGAAGTGGACAAAAAACGAGGTCCATTTTCTGAATAGGCTCTTTTGAGAGTATTTGTCTCTCTCCTATGAGTGCACTGTAATAATCTGTCTGTCCATCAGAATATGCTAAAGAGCATATTGGGCAAATTCACTCAAAAGAGACTGGATCATGTCTAACGCATATCAAATTCGTTCAAAAGACAATTCAGCGGGACTTCGAATTGGTGACTTGAAACAACTGAGCCTTATATGAATAAATTTTTCAGATTTTTGAGGTGCAGTGGAAATGCAAACCCACAGATATTGCTAAATTCTTTCACCAACGTAATTAAATGCCTGGTAATAAAAGTCCCTGGGAATGTTCGTGGAAAAGGGGCTGATGGAAACCATGGCTTTAGAAACCAGCAGGTAGTTACAATCAACAGTATTACACTTTAAGAGACTTTGCATTAGCTTCATTTTCAAGCTATACTTGTTGCCCACTGGTACTTGATGCTAAACTGCAAATGTGAGTTTCTTAGCATTAGCATTGCAGCGTTGTCAGTATGGGTGTGTTATGAAGTTCACTTTTGCTTCTGTCTCAAAGCACTGATATGTCCAATCCCAGACTCAAATAACTTCATACTTTTAATCCTGTTTGACTTGTTTTTAAATGCAAGAAAGTGTCTCACCCTGATGTCTTCCAGCTTGTACTCCAACAGGCTTCCATCAGGCTCCTCTAACCCCGCCCACTCTTCATCTCCACCCACATCGCCCCCTTGTCCCTCGATTATAATCTCAAAAAACACCATTTTCTCCGAGAAGCGGCTGAAGCTGTTGTCGAAACAGATCTGGTAGTCTCCCTCCTCTGTGGGCTCCACCCTGAAACAGGAGAAAATACAGTGAAAAGACAGGCTCGGGACTCCTGGGGACAGTAACATGATCAAGGCCTCAGGTCTGACTGAGGAAACACTTACACATGGACTCCGTCAGAGCGCCGAGACTCAATGATGAGCAAGACGCCTTGTGGGGAGAGTATGGTGAAGTCTACGTCCATGCCGGCACCTGCTATCACCTGAAAAGTACACACACACACAGACACATGAAAAGAAAGTTATTATTTACTGTATTATCTCAGGCATATGCAAACATATTCAAAAAAGGTGAAGCATGTCATTAGGAACTGTATATAGTTTTCTCTTTGACTCAGACTCTCCCCTTAAACAAACATAAAACAGGATAAGAACAGAGCCCTACTTTGTGACTGCTTTACAACACAGGACATGTTCCATAATGACATTTTAGTGTTTACACCTCTATATGTATAATATATATACAATATAGCAATATATTCACTGGATCCCATTGTGCTCACATTTGCTGTCTTTCACAGTCCTCTGTGATAGTAACTTACTACATTTTTGTTTTCTGATCAGTAGGGCTGGACAAGTTTTGCAAAAGTCAATGTAAGTGCTTCCTCTGGAGATCTGCTCAACTGAAAATCAAAATGCAACCTGTTCTTTTTTGTTGTTGTAGTAATGTATTGATTGTACATATGTCTCTCCACTCAGTTGTGATTCATTAAGTTTCACAAGTTCTTCTTTTTCATAACTGTTACTAATGTATGGTATTTAGTTTTAGTAAAGAACACTATTTTTGAGTTAAGGTATAAAAAAAAACATTACGTCTCATTACACTGAAAAAAATGTAAGCAAAAAAAAATTGTTAACATATTTCACCAAGCCCCTCTAATCGTTAATCAGATGAAACAAGCAACCTGATGTAGTTACCTTAGACTTTGGGAAATTGTGAAATTTACCAGATCAAATGACTCACTAAGAAATAAACAGATAAAATAATGCGGAAAAATATTGTTAGTTACACCCCTAAAATGAAGATTTCACACTAGGGACCAAGGACAGAGGAGCAATATGTCAAAGTAACTGAGTAAATGAACATTGTGAACAGGTCTTAACTTTAGAACAGCTCAAACTAATGCTTGAAAAAACTTTGTGTCATTATTAACTTTGTCCCTCCTAATCCTAACATTAGTCTAGAGCCAGAACCAGGACGTCACTTTAAGATCAACCTGCTGGATGCCCTGAGGTGAACAGGATCTGAGGCCTTCAGTTGTGTATGCACAGGCATATTTACAATTTACACACTGAGGCAACTCATCTGAAGCGATCATTTGTTATACTTTTGGAGTTCATCTGTATCTGGAAGCACATTTACTATTGTAATCTCATGGAATAGGTAGCATAAATAAAATCTGACAAGTCATTATTGGATTTATTGCAGTTTTTCACACTTATTGGAGGATGTAGTTCCTGGAAAAGACTGTGCGTCACTGATTTTAGAAGTGCTCACACCATCTTACAGTACATAAATAAATCTGACCTGTCTGAAGGAATATGTGATGTATTATCTGATTTCCTGCTGCATATACTGCTATCATTAGTTATAATTTTGGTGGTCATCTGTATCTGGAAACACATCTATTATTACAATATCGTGGAATAAGTGATATCTGACATGTCATGATTAGATTTATTGCAGCTTTTCACACTTTTTGGAGGATGTAGTCCCTGTGCATCACTGTTTTAAGAACTGCTCACACTAACTTGCAGGATATAAATAAATCTGACGTGTCTGAAGGAATATTTGGGGTCACTGAAGCTGCTTCCTTATGTAAACATGTATGAATAAATGACCAGCTAGCTAAAGGTGTGATGGTTTGCAGCAAATCTTGAGACATATATGATATAAATATGGACACATTGAGTGATTGTGTGTTCTAATAATACAAGAACACAGTTACCTGATATTCGACCTCCATCGTACCATTTTTTACTGCCGTTTGAAAGAAACACTCGGATCTTC